>NC_041395.2:138725390-139025390 GCF_900747795.2 Erpetoichthys calabaricus | reverse complement strand
TATCAGTTGTGACTTTGCTCCACATTTCTCCCACAGTGCAAACTGGTACATAATTAGTGGCTCTAAACTAGCTTGATGTGTGTGAGTGTGTCCTGCAATTCACTGGCATTCCTACCAGGGTCTGTTCTTTCCTTGTATCTGACCCGGCTGGGCATGCTTTGTCATCCTTTAGGCATGAATTAGACTAAGTGGGTTAAGTAGATGAGTGACTTAAAGCTGTGCGATAAAATCCAAGTGATAATGGTAGAAAAATAGCCCTAACAGCATCAAGTGGATAATACAGTAACTGCAGATAAAACCTGGAACCATTTTTGTGTCAGTGGAGTTTTGCACATGGATGAGTGGAAAAAGCCAACTTGGAAGATGAACAATGAAACCCCTGTTTAAAATCTTATTGAGAGAAAAGTGTACATGGTTCTGCAGAATGGTTCATTCCAAACACCCCAAAAGATAGGCCCTACTTAGGTATACATCTGTTAGATGAAGAAAGTAAGTGTTAATACAGCCCAAGTGTTCTTGCTAAAAAGAGTTCTGCTTCTTCTGACATAAAATCTGTACCCATGGCAGTCGCATGCTAACCAGTGAAGCTCTTTGACATGTCAATGTATCTTATTGAAACTGAAGATTTCTTAATTTCTACCAGTTCTCAAGAGCCCACAGTTCAATTGAGGGAAGCTGGGTTATCTGTTTAGTTTCCACTCAACAAAATGACACACTCAAAAAAGGGAATAATTGCTTGTAATGTAATCTGCAAATCATCCATAAAAAAAGCAAAAGAAAAAGAAAGCTAGTTTACTCGTATCTCAAAACAATAGTCATCTATGACACGTGGTGGCAGGCTCTTCTGACCTCTGCGTGTTGAGCTTAGCTGTAGCTGTTGCTACCTTTGATGGCCAATATATCAAAATTGGCTGTCTAATTTAAATTAATGTCCTAGAAATGGCTTGCTTGTGACTATTACCTTGTGCCTACAACCTGCAACACAACATCAGCAAGGCAAAAGAGCTGGTGGTGGTCTTACACCGTGCCAAGAGGTCTGTGAGACCAGTCACCATTCAGGAGGAGGATGTGGAAGTGGTGCAGAGCTACAAGTACCTGGGGGTTCACATAAGCAATTAAATGGAATGGTCTGACAACACTGGCTCTGTACAGAAAAGGCCAGAGCAGACTATACTTGCTAAGAAGACACAGGTCTTTTGAGGTGTGCAGCAAACTGCTGGAAATGTTCTATCAGTCTAGAGTAGCCAGTGTCGTGTTCTAAAATGCAGTCTCCTGGGGAAGCAACCTTAGTTCGAAAGAAGCACAATGCCTGAACAAATGTATCAGGAAAGTCTGCTCCATCACAGGTCAAACACCGGACTGAAATTCCATCCTTCCCCTCCAGGAGATGTTCTCTTGGAGCACTCATTTGACCAGGGTGCACTAAGAGGCACCTCTGGGTGTCTCTAGTGCCCACTGCTATCAGGCAATTTAATGCTTCCATTTGATGTAATCATTAAGTTTATTTTTATTTATTGACTTATTTACTTATCAATTGGCTGATTGATTAACTGTATTATCTGTCCTGTGAGTATGTATTCTTGTTTTGTATGTTTCTGCTGCTGTATGCATCTGAATTTCCCCATGGGATTAATAAAGTTTATCTAATCTAATGTAATATAATCTAATGTAATCTACTGTTCTTGCATTTCCTAAGTCATTCTTGTGTTTTCCCTGTCAAATTCCCAAAGTAGTTCCCCCAAGTACATATTTCTGTCTCGCAGTGAGTTTTCTATGTTGGTTTTGCGTATTCTGGCAAAGTGCTCCTGATTTTTAGATCTGTATCAGTACAGTACAGTTTATGGCACTGTACATTTTTTTCAGCAAATTTCAAACTAGGGCTGCTTCCCATTGAGTCAGTATGTTTATAGCATCTCACATTGTAAGCACAGTCATGAAAGAGCTTTAGAAAGTAACAAAGACTGGTCAGAAAATTAAAAGAATACTTAATACAAAAATACTAAATCTATCTATCTATCTATCTATCTATCTATCTATCTATCTATCTATCTATCTATCTATCTATCTATCTATCTACAATATACAGTATACAGTATCTTTACATGTATGTATATAAGCACAATATATACAGTATAACACTGCTCAAGTATAAGTACAAAAATATAACTTGCTATGCCAATTCACAGAGCAACAACTGCCATGCAAACCTGATAATGTCCAACTTTTTCTAATCAATGAATTTCATCACACCCACACCATATTATAATTTGGGTCAAGTCTTATGAATCATGTTGCCACGATAGGCTCCTGTTTTGTCTGAACTAAGCAGAGCAGTCTCACAAAGATGTGAAAGGATTCTTTTTATGATTTAAAAAATTGACTCAACTCACTTTATTGTTGGAAAGGCCAGTAACATGCAGAGGCTTCAAAATCATTAGTACTTGAAGAATTCCTAGGTTTGTGCCAGAATAACTGATAAAGCTGTTCTTTCACAGTTTGTTAGAAAGTATCAGTCATTATTTGAAACAAATCTTAAGTAGGCTTACCAGATGCACATTTTTATATGATAGCAGTTGTATTGAGTAACCCTTGGACATTTGTTATGTGTTTCGTGCTTACTGAAAGTTGTCTTATGGTGCTCTGTTGATTTAAAACACATCAATCTTATTTTGTGCATTTGAGTCAATGCTGTTGAGTGACAGCTCTTTAAATGAGCCTGATTTCTTAATTTTGATTTGCATACAATCAAGACAGAAAAAGAAAAAAACATTTATACAGTTAAACAAGAAAACGGCTTAGAAAAACTCTCATTTATTCTCAGAATCCATTTATTTGAGTTACAGGGCTTCATGAATCTCCAGCCTACCACAGTAGAATAGTATAAGGTAAGAACCCTGCTTTTCTGATAGTGGCGTCATGGTGAATCAGTGCCTGTCTCACTAGCTTAAAGCACAAGACAAGAGACAATCCTGTACAGAACGTCATTGCATTATAAGGCAAAGCTACCCTGAACTAAGTTAGATTTGTCAATCAGTCTGACAGCATGTCACAATGGAAGAAAAATGGGGCCCTAGAGGGGAGACATGTAACCACACAGAAGGCACCCCATCTGGGAATCAAACTCTTAGACATCATGCTGTGAGTTTTTTTACTACCTAATAAATAATCCATCTGTTTCCAGAATACATTTTATTCATTACAGGATTGCAGTGACAGTAGTAAAAAACTCCAGCGGAGATGCCAGTATGGGATATAAATTGCCTGCCTGATATAAGAAGAATTTACAACTGCTGTGTCAGCTTGTTGCCTGAAATCAGACTACTAATAAATAGAAAAATTAATTGGTAATAAGAAGAAGATTAGTAAGGTTGGAAGTTTTTTTCCCCTTTTTATTAAAGAAAACAAAAGGCCTTAAGTAATTATTAAGAAATTGAAAACTATTGATACAAATATGCTGAACAGGGCAAGCAGTTTATGTTTCTGTTAGTCAATGTGTTTACGAGAGATCGTAAAGAATAAACAGACCACATCAGTAACCAATGTACTCATGCTAATGGTGTTCAGAGATAACTTAGTATGGCCCAGATGGTGGACGTTGTCCTTTTCAGATCCCTTCCCTGTAATCTGTTCATGGATGATTTCCTCATTTTGGTATCAGCTGTCCCTGGGGTAATTATGCTATCTGTTTTGTATGAGAAGCAAGAGAGGCCTGCAGAACAATGATACCCCTTCAGTGGCAGATGTGTTTCTACCAGTTAAATCTCATATGTCCTTTTATTAAAGTCATTTGACAATGCTCAGTTATGTCTCAACTCGACCTGTCTGTATCCCAAAGCTCACATTATAGTACACCATGCTAGCAAACACAGAAGGGCAAACATAGGTATGTAGTCATGTTCTGCTGCTCTACACAGTGGCCTAATGCTGACACAGAGAGAGGCCTCATCCCTGCTGTAATCTTGAATCTACTTGTCAGTGGCACAGTGGTTGGTGCAGCTGCCTTATAGGTCCAGATGGCTGGGTTCAAAGTCCAGCCTGATCTGTGTGTGGTTTGCAGGGTTTTACCCAGCCAGGGTGAGTTTCTCTCTTCAGTATTCCAGCTTCTTTCTTAGAGATGAACAGGTCAGGTTAATAAGTGACTCTAAACATATCTTTAAGTTGTGTGTGTACCTTGTGATTAAGCGGTACCCTGGGATTGAGGGTTGCTCATTGATTTCTACCTGATGCTGCCAAGGTAGGCTGTGGCACCCCCATAACCCAAAAATGGCAAACATGGACACAATAAAATGTATTTATGGATGAATCTAATGGCAGTCTAAACACCACAAAGCACAGCAGCCATAAATGTTACCACACAACAGTTAATAATTTTCCTATAATTAAACTGATTAGCCTAACATTGCTATGGACGTCCTTGCATCTCACCCCGTTTCTTTTATTGTCAGCATAAGTTCAGAAAACACATGATTCTAGGCTGAGAAAGCAAATGAACTTAGTTTTGTGCTGTGCTCTAACTTTTCACTTCAGTCCTTGATCTAGTATTCATTTCAGTTAATGTTTGTATAGCGCTCTTCACTGAGTATAGGCTCAGGGTGCCTGCACAATAACAGAAGTAGTCCACCAATGGATTATTTATTGTACATACAGTACATACAAACATACAAATTACATTATGCAAGGTAAAGCAGAGAAATTTCAATTGACAAAAATAAATTGTGGACAAATAAGTTCATTAATAATATAATTGAAAGTCAGCCAGTTGACAACAGAGAAGAGGAAAACTTAAAACTCCATTCAACAGCTAAATCTCTTATAAACTGTCATTTCAGGCTGCACCTGATTCCAGTACAGACACACATTGTAATAAAAGCTGAAGATGTTGCAGCACATTTGTGTCTGTTCTGATTTAGACATTCCCCAAAAACTCATTTGATCATAAAAATTTAAAACATACTACAGCATCTGGGCCTGCTGGATCAAGTATTGTATTAGAAAAGAGAAAAAAAATTACTAAAAGTTAGAATCGCATCAAACAGCCAATAAATCAGCTCTCTTGAGCTATATTTTTTACACTTTCACTAAAATGAGCCCAATTCAAATCATGCTTTCGTGTATTTATATGCTGTACAATATGAACAAGAGACAGAAATTCCTCTACTTCTGTGAAACTAAGAAGACATATTTGTTGTATTTGTGCTTCATCTATGAGCTTCTGCATGGATACAATAAACATTAAAATATATAAATATCATTTGTTGTCAACATTGGTCAGATTGATTTACACGTTTTCACTGTGTGAAGAAGAAGTATTTCCATTTTTAGGCACACCACAGAGGTGGGTAAAGTGACAATACATTTAATGCAAACAGAGTATATTCTGAACCTTTGGACCTAATCCAGCAAACCTCTATCATTAGTTCTGTAGACTAGACCACCTAAGTGCCTCAGAATGTCTTAGAAAACTTAATGATTCAAGTTAAAACTCTGGTGGTGAGTAAAAATTTCTTGCAAGTTTGGACACCAGTTTACAGATCTTGGAGGAACCATTCAGTGCAGGCAACATCAATGCTGTTCTGTTTGCTGCAGGAAATATGTTTTCAATACGCCTCCCATTAATGATGTATCGCTAGTTCAGAACAATGCACCTTTTGTTTAAATATTACTGCTTTATAACAAAACATGCTAAATGAGCTTTATTTCTGCCAAAATCTCTAATCTATAACTATCTGTTTCCTCAAAGCCTCATCACGTCTGCCTAGTTTCCTCTGCTCCTTTAGATAAGCGACATCACAAATATACAGTGAAGCTGGACAGGAAGGCCATAAGGCTGGTAATTCTGCAGACACAAGACAAGAGCTACTCTTACACCAAATGTCCCAGACCATTCTGGAGATAGTAGCTTGAAATGACAGTAAATATTCAACACCATTTCACAGATACAGTTCACACAAAATTCTGACCAAAGTAGGGACTATAATTAGCATTAGTGGCAAAGGACCTGGACTTCAATTATAAAGTCAAGAGGTAAATATGCAATTCTTTTCGATTCAATAATTTGATAAGAATTTTAACTAGCTCAGCTGAAATTCCAGGAATTACATCAATGAAGTAACAAGCACCCAGGTCAGGGGTAGGACACACCAGGTAATAACCCTATACCAACAGTTGGTGAGCCTCTATAAACCCTGGATGTACAGGTGTGGGTGGTGTTGAAAGGGTTTTCTTCGGAGATACTCAAATAAAATGAGAGGTTGTGACAGATGGGAATATTCCTTCTGGACATCACTTCACATCAAACAAGTCTAGAAAGGAACTGCTGAAAGTAAAAGATGGCAGACTGCCCTAAAGCTGCTGCCTGTGCCCGAGTCTTACAATTACACTCAGATCTCTAGGATGTCCATTTCAGGAATTTTATAAGACATTGGTTCATATCAAAGGAACCTGAAAATTTCTTGGTTTGATAGTGTTCACACAAAAAGTCCCAATTAAGGGCAAGGAGAAGCTAAAAGCTACATCCTTGGCCAGTGACATGATGTTATAGTTTGTTTTTGTCGTTAATAAACTTTGTTGGTTAGAAGCTGTGGTCACATTTATTTTACTGTTACTTTTAAGTTGACAGGGTTAGGTTGACTTGTGGCCCTAAAACAGGCTGCTGACCCATTCACGTTTGATTCCCATACTTCCAGGATATACATTGGCTTTCTGGGATACTCCATTGGATGATTGGGTTCTAAAATGGATGGATAAATATATATTAGACATTTTTTTAAAAAAACAACATTCTGTAAATAAACCAGATAAGGTAGACTTTAAAAGTTTGGGAGTATAGTTGGTATGTTCACGGAGAGGCTAGAATTACAGCAGACTGAATGCAACATTAGTATTACAAAATATTCAGGCTCAGAGAGAGATATATTTGTACTCTAACATGTCTAATGGTTTTCTGAAGAAGTAGTTCAGGTGTAGGAAGGCTTTCGTACAACTTCTGTGTGTGACAATACATAAAGACACTCTTGAGACATAAACAAAACTATGTTTTACACATATACAGTATGGGTAAAACACCATTTGTTTCACCCTTCTTCACTACAGTCTGAGCATGTTGCTCTCTTTAGCTAATGGGTGTCAAACGTCTTTTCCCTTAATTATAACTGAATTGGTTTTTCTAGGAACCTCCAAGTAGCACCATCCTATGTCGTATTGCTTTGCCAAGCATGATTACATCAGGCATGCAGAAAGGATATTCAAGTACTACTTTGCAGCTTGGGTTCCTTTTTTCTTTAATGAGTACTAAAGTTGTAGCACCCCTCTAAAAGTAAAATCTAAGCATAAGCCACAAACCAGATTGCCCATGTGTGAACATATAGCAGAGAAGCACTGGATTGCTTTATGAGAGGTGCTTTGAGTCAACAAGTTGGAAAGCTTTGCCATGTAAGGTGGTTTGTTCTTCAGACAGCCTCTCTTTCTTTATTCGGGTGGCATGACAGCATGAGGCCCAATCACACATGTTATCTTGAAGTTGATGATATTTGCATAGTGAACCTCTCCCCTTCATTCCATTAGACAGTTCAGCCCACACTCAATGCAAAAACAGTTTATGGAAATAAACCACACAAGGCAATCTGTAAGCAAATATGGCATATGTATGAATATTTATTGTCTGTTTACCTCCTGCCTCTTCTGCACAGTGTACTCTCTCCTTCTCTATCTCTGTCTCTCTGTCTCTCTCCCTCTCCCTCTCTTTCTCTATTACTCTCTCTACTAGATCCTGCATAATGGAGGGAATTTTCCAGAAATGCTAAAAGCTTTTTGTTTTATCTGTAGGGGAAATGTGTTTCAAGGACTGGAAACAGATAACAGCATATCAAGGCCGTCTGTATAGCTGAGTAAAAATCCTTCCACATTTTCGGTACTTTCTTAACTCCTTAAGGAATTCAATGTCTGTTCCAGCACAAGCAATATCCTAATCAGACTGCACCAGTCTTATAAAAACAAAGCAGAATAAATGAGTGTGATGGGTAGTCTTCTGGTCAGAAGTAGTCATGGTAGAAAATACATGGAGATAACATGGGACAGGGACAGTGTAAAAATAAAAATTGGGGGATGCACAAACCAGTGTGTTTCTTTGTGCCGGTCCCAAGCCCAGATAAATGGGGAGGGTTACGTCAGGAAGGACATCCGGTGTAAAATTTTGCCAAACCAATAGCCCCGGGTTAACAACGACCGCCAACAGTACTGTAAGCCAACAGGGTGCTGGCGGAAACTGGGCTACTGTTGGCTGATGAAGAAGAAGGAGAAGAAGAGGGGGGAGATGTGTCTGGAGGCAGGAGGAGAGGAGGAAGGTAAAGAGAGTGGAACCGAGGGTAGGAACTTTGAATGTTGGCAGTATGACTAGTAAGGGGAGAGAGTTAGCCGATATGATGGACAGAAGGAAGGTTGATATATTGTGCGTGCAAGAGACTAAATGGAAGGGGAGTAAGGCCAGGTGGATCGGAGGTGGATTCAAATTGTTCTATCATGGTGTGGATAGAAGGAGAAATGGAGTAGGGGTTATTCTGAAGGAACAGTATGTCAAGAGTGTTTTGGAAGTGAAAAGAGTGTCAGAGAGAGTAATGATTATGAAGCTGGAAATTGGAGGTGTGATAATGAATGTTGTTAGTGCATATGCACCGCAAGTTGGGTGTGCAATGGATGAGAAAGAAGATTTTTGGAGTGAGTTGGATGAAGTGATGAACAGTGTACCCAAGGAACAGAAAGTGGCGATTGGAGCGGATTTCAATGGGCATGTTGGTGAAGGGAACAGTGGAGACGAGGAGGTGATGGGTAGGTATGGTGTCAAGGAGAGGAAAGAAAAAGGTCAGAGGATAGTGGATTTTGCGAAAAGGATGGACACAGCTGTGGTGAATACGTATTTTAAGAAAAGGGAGGAACATAGGGTGAAGTACAAGAGTGGAGGAAAATTCACACAGGTAGATTACATACTATGCAGAAGAGTCAATATGAAGGAGATTGAAGACTGCAAAGTAGTGGCAGGGGAAAGTGTAGTTAAGCAGCACAGGATGGTGGTCTGTAGGATGATGTTGGAGATCAAGAAGAGGAAGAGAGTGAGGGCAGAGCCAAGGATCAAATGGTGGAAGTTGAAAAAGGAAGACTGCAATGTTGAGTTTAGGGAGAAGGTGAGACAGGCACTGGGTGTCAGTGAAGAGTTACCAGACAGCTGGGAAACTGCAGCAGATGTAGTAAGGTTGACAGCAAGAAGGGTGCTTGGCGTGACATCTGGACAGAGGAAGGAGGAAAAGGAAACCTGGTGGTGGAATGAGGAAATAAAGGAGAGTATATAGAGGAAGAGGATGGCAAAGAAGAAGTGGGATAGTCAGAGAGATGCAGAAAGTAGACAAGAGTACAAGGAGATAAGGCGCAAGGTGAAGAGAGAGGTGGCAAAGGCTAAAGAAAAAGCGTATGATGAGTTGTATGAGAGGTTGGACACTAAAGAGGGATAAAAGGACCTGTACCGATTGGCTAGACAGAGGGACCGAGCTGGTAAAGATGTGCAGCAGGTTAGGGTAATAAAGGAAAAGGTTGGAAAGGTACTCACAAGCGAGGAGAGTGTGTTGAGCAGATGGAAAGAGTACTTTGAAAGGCGTATGAATGAAGAGAATGAGAGAGAGAAGAAGTTGGATGATGTGGAGATAGTGAATCAGGAAGTGCAATGGATTACCAAGGAAGAAGTAAGGACAGCTATGGAGAGGATGAAGAATGGAAAAGCCGTTGGTCCAGATGACATACCTGTGGAAGCATGGAGGTGTTTAAGAGAGATGGCAGTGGAGTTTTTAACCAGATTGTTTAATGGAATCTTAGAAAGTGAGAGGATGCCTGAGGAGTGGAGAAGAAGTGTATTGGTGCCGATATTTAAGAATAAGGGGGATGTGCAGGACTGTAGTAACTACAGGGGGATAAAATTGATCAACCACAGCATGAAGTTATGGGAAAGAGTAGTGGAAGCTAGGTTAAGAAGTGAGGTGATGATTAGTGAGCAGCAGCATGCCAAGAAAGAGCACCACAGATGCAATGTTTACTCTGAGGATGTTGATGGAGAAGTTTAGAGAAGGCCAGAAGGAGATGCATTGCGTCTTTGTGGATCTGGAGAAAGCACATGACAGGGTGCCTCGAGAGGAGCTGTGGTATTGTATGAGGAAGTTGGGAGTGGCAGAGAAGTACGTAAGAGTTGTACAGGATATGTATGAGGGAAGTGTGACAGTGGTGAGGTCTGCGGAGTGACGGATGCATTCACGTTGGAGGTGGGATTACATCAGGGATCAGCTCTGAGCCCTTTCTTATTGCAATGGTGATGGACAGGTTGACAGACGAGATTAGACAGGAGTCCCCGTGGACTATGATGTTTGCTGATGACATTGTGATATGTAGCGATAGTAGGGAGCAGGTTGAGGAGACTTGGAGAGGTGGAGATATGCTCTAGAGAGGAGAGGAATGAAGGTCAGTAGGAACAAGACAGAATACATGTGTGTAAATGAGAGGGAGGTCAGTGGAATGGTGAGGATGCAAGGAGTAGGGTTGGCGAAGGTGGATGAGTTTAAATACTTGGGATCAACAATACAGAGTAATGGGGATTGTGGAAGAGAGATGAAAAAGAGAGTGCAGGCAGGGTGGAATGGGTGGAGAAGAGTGTTAGGAGTGATTTGTGACAGTCGGATATCAGCAAGAGTGAAAGGGAAGATCTACAGGACGGTAGTGAGACCGGCTATGTTATATGGGTTGGAGATGGTGGCACTGACCGGAAAGCAGGAGACAGAGCTGGAGGTGGCAGAGTTAAAGATGCTAAGATTTGCATTGGGGGTGAAGAGGATGGACAGGATTAGAAATGAGTACATTAGAGGGTCAGCTCAAGTTGGACGGTTGGGATGCTGAGTATATTGGGAGAAGGATGCCAAGGATAGAGCTGCCAGGCAAGAGAAAAAGAGGAAGGCCCAAGAGAAGGTTTATTGATGTGGTGAAAGAGGACTTGCAGGTGATGGGTGTAGCAGAACAAGATGCAGAGGACAGAAAGATATGGAAGAAGATGATCCGCTGTGACGACCCCTAACAGAAGCAGCCAAAAGAAGAAGAAGAAGAAGAAGAAGAAGAGAATGAAAAATGGTCAGCTGAGGAGTCACTAGGGAATAAAAATATTATACACGCAGAATTATGCATTGAAAGGGTTATGGTATGGTATGGGTTAGGGTGGACTTTGCAGGAGATACAAAGCATTCATAGGGTATGAAATGGAAATCAGGATTACTGACCCAAGACTCGAGCAATTGATCCATACAGATAACAATGAAGGGTACACAATTACTTCCTCCTTAGAGTATAAACAGGGTTGTAGTTACCCTAAGGTCCAACAGAGGGCAGCACTGTGGTCAAGGAAGTTCTGAGGTTTTACAGGGAGTCCTACTGCTGGGATTCTACGCATTGACAGGAAGTTAGCATGGCACTGTCTTGAGTCTCAGTTCTGAACAGTTAGTTCAGCTTCCGAGAAGGCTTTCTGGCAAGATGTCAGAGAAGTCACCCTTTTGAAAGGAGTATGCATTATCTGCAGTACCTGGACATAAATATATGGGCAAATCTCCAGATTCAGTCATTTAGGAACTAATATATTATTAGTCCATCTTGTTAAGGCAGGAATGATTCTGGAAGAGGTTATTTACTTGATGTTTTGGATTAAAGTTTTTTTATGGCATTGTATTTCTTTATGGAGTATACACATTCTCACCTAGTATATGTGGCTTTTTCTATCACTAGTTCCTGCCTTTTGTCTTGTGTTTCTGGGATTTTGTGTGTTGTTAAGTGCGATGAGTGTGTTGAGGCGAGAGAACTTGAAAAATATACAGTAGTCAAATAAGTGAACCTTGTATGGGATACTGTCAAACCAGTTAAGGCAAATTGTGTTTTTCTTTCATGTTTAAACATTTTTAATCCAGTTGTAGGTTACAGAACTTCATGCAAAGCAGAAACCTGTCTAACAAAGAAATGCCAATCCATTAGAGATTACAGTCACTCACACTGGGCAAATTTAGAATCATTAATGAATCTAATCTGTGTGTGTGATCTGAGAGGAAAACCCAAAAAAACAAGGAGAGAACATATAAATTTCACATAGATAGATAGGCTGGTAAGGGTACTTGATGACTACTAGATACAGTGCATTGCTGGCAATTTTTTAGATTTAAAAATGACTACTGTATCAGATTAAAATTATTAATATGATGCCTTTCAAAAAAGTTACTGAATAAGCAATACAATTTCTTACCCCATTTAATCTATATCAGGGTCATGGGAAGTCAAAGATTCCTGCAGCATCCCTATACCTTGCACTACAAGTTATGATCAAACTCTGCTTAGGACACCAATATGTTGCTGGGCAAACTTTCATACACCACTGTACTTTCATACACCACTGTACATGCTAAAATTTTAGATACCGGTTAATCTAATTTGTCAATTCTTTGGGAGAAAACTCCCAGAGAAGGAAAGAATGTGCAAACTGCACACTTAAGGGGACCTTCCCAAACCCATCCATCTGCCTACAACAATCATCCCTCACCAACAACTACTGAAGGCAGAGCTGGCTCTCACTGTTTTTTTTGTTATGATAATATAGCTATGGAATAATAGTTTTTGGTTTTTAGTTCAGCAACTGTATTACCTAATTTGAAAAGGCCATGCATTGTTGGGCACCCTAGGCAGTCACATACATTGCCTATCAACAAAAGTCCACCCATCTTCCAGAAAAAGGGATGTTATCTAGGAACGACAAATTGCTAGGGACATCTAGAAATAAAAGGAGTGTCAGGTCTTAAGAGGACAACACTTTACAGAATATTTAGGTGAGCTGGAAGACTAGGGCTTGTGTTATAAAGCCCAGACACTTACAACAAAGCCCTGAGAGGACTAGAACACTGGAAGAGAAGTATGTGTAAGTGTCTCTGCCATGGGGGATCTCTAACACCAGATGCAGAGACTGCACAGACACTGAATGATTTTGTGTAATTTCATTAAAGACAACATGAACTTTTACAGATAGTTTTTAACACAAGTAACATTTATGCTACATTTGTGGCCTGTACCTGATCACACAAATTCATATGTATATATTTCATTCAAAGAACTGCTTAGCCTTTGAAAGAACCATTGGAGGTACTCCCTGAATATTACACATCGGTTTCTTTCTCAGTTCTTCCTTGACACTATATAATAATATAATTAATTCACCGCTGACCTTTACAAATTTTGATCCAAAAATCAGTTATTGGGCCTGCTAGATATAGTCAAGGTGAACACCATCAAATACAATACATATGAAAAGGCCACCCTCAACTGCTAAAAATCTCATAAAAGTGAAAATAAATAAATGCTCAGAGCTGTCGTTAGATGCTCACACTGTGCACAAACCTTGTCAGTTGTTTCACCTAAGCTAAATAAAAGCTGCTGAAAATTATGTTTATGTAGACCACACCACTAATGATGTTCAGTCTAAGACTGATGTGACCTCCACAGCCACCGAGATATGGTCCCAGAGGAGCCAAAACAATTTCAGCATGCCTAGACAGTGCCATTTCTGGTATATCCAGTGGATTTCAGTAATATTTTCTCAATATCACATTTAGAGCAGACTGAGTGACAGCTGTTTTTTAAACCTCTTTAATTATACATTCTCTTCTCACTATAGTTCCTCTATGATGACAGCTTAATGGACATAAAGTTGAAGCCACCTCTACATATACTAGCAGCTAAGCTACTTTCTCTTTTAAATTTTTTTAGTGCTGTCTGCATTTGTACTACATATTGTACATAATATTAAGAGCCATATGCAAATTTCCCAAAGGAAATGTTATCTTGAAATATCCATGTTATCTATATAAATAAAATGTATTATTATTATTGCTATTATTATTATCCACAGAGTCGATCCTGTAAGCAATGGAGACATTCAGTAAATCAGAGGGCATACTCATACACACTTTCACTTTCATTCATTGAAACGTTAAACTCACACTCACATATCTTTAGGATGTTGGAGAAAAACTGAGTACCGGGGAAAAATAATGGGCACATGGATAATATACATACTCCACAGTGGCATGGATGTGAACCAAATGTTCTAAAGCTTTAAAATAGCAATGGTGACCACTGTTGTCCTGTTTTATGTCATAAAAATATTCTGAGCACATGATATTCATCAAGCCATTTGTAAAATCTGTCCAGATGCCTTATAAGCAGGGGAAATGTCGAAGGCGCAATATAAAATATAAGTATACTAAAAAATGTACTTTACATCTGTCTATAATATAAAAAGACACTTTTTAAAGCATAATTCATTTTGAAAGCATTGAAATGAAAACAACAGGCTCATATGCAATCTTTTTGTATTCTTTATGAATAAATTCTTTTTTACAGGTTTAATGCTTAATTATCTTGTGGAGATATAAATGGAAGCTCTTTTGTTTTCTTATTCAGCAGTACTATACTTCCTTGATTTCTTACATTTCAATTCTGTCAGTGCTGTCTTTTTGCTGACATAATATAACCTGATCAATCTGCAAATCTTGACAGATTTTTAAATCTTTGAGCATTAAGTAATATTGAAGGTCATGAGTCTAAAACAGCTTTTTTAATGAAAAAAAATCCAAATTCATTACTTTTCTTTAGGATAGGCTTTAGATGTGGGTCACCGTGACAGCAGTATTAACCAAATTTTCCTTTCCAAGCAGAATATTTCTAGTTTCTTCTTAGAGATTCCCAGGTACTTCTAGAGCAACATATTGCAACTTTGCCATAGAGTCCCTCCCACTTGGCATAAAGATAAAAGCAATTAACTCAACTGAGAATGTAACTTTCTGCTAGCTGCACCCACAATTTCCCTTTTCAATTAGTTTCATGACCATGAGCACTGATGGGAAAAGTAACTGATCATTATATTGAGAGTTTTCCTGAAATCTAATTTCTCTCTCTCTCTTTCTTTTGACTACTACAGTATGCTCCAAAGATACTATCACTTTAACTGCAGCCTTCACTTGTGTTCAAAACTTTGTAGTACTTACACTTCTACACAATTACAGAAGAGAACTATGACCTCACATTTTGAAATACTAAAGATAACCAAGCACTTTCCAGACCTTTACTGTGCCTTGAAATGATATAACTGAATATCACAAAAAGTAATTTTCACAAGGCAAAATATTGGAAGAGACCAAAACCCTTGTTGACAAACTAAACATCAGTATAATAGCATTTGCTCCACATATGAATGGAAGTGACCTTAGCACAATATCTCCTGTAGTACATCCCAACAGACATAGCAGAATGTGCCATCACAGATTTTCTCTAAATCTCTAAAACTGCCAGTGGCTTTTGCATTTCAGTGAGCCTTGCAGCTTCAGCATGTGGACAGAAGTTCTACCCTCCTGTCACAGCTTTTCTTGGCAAACAGGTCAGTGAAGCCAGATAAAGCACAATTGAAATTTCACAGTTTCATTAACAAAACCAGGAACTACAATATGTCAAATGAAATTACTAATTTACCCTGCAATAATCCATTTTCTGAACCTTTGTGTACAACGTAAAGTAGCAAGGAGTTAGATCCATCTTAAGGTCCCCTGCAGTCCATTGCAGAATACACTCATATATACATGCACACTCATGAACACCTCCTCCATTTGGAAATGTCAATTCACATAACTCTGAGACAACTTTAAGAAGTGAGAGGAAACTAGAGTATGCAATCATGTTTGCAATGTAGGAATGGGGAGAAGTTTTCAAATTCATACTGATAGTATCTGGGCTCTAATTGTTAGGCACTGTGTAACTCTAGACTATATTTTTAGCACAATAACAATAACTCTTTCAAAAAACAAGAGAACAAAAAAAAAAAACCAATCAGTTGCTAAATGATACTATAGCATTTAATTCTAAAAAATTAATCTTCTCACCTTGGCAATATTCATTCATTAAGCTAAGCACATAATTATGTTGAGCATTAAGTTTGATGTGTTATCTTTATATTATGATTGTGCTGCTAAATATAGCTGATGGATGTAAATGTATGACTTGGATGCTAATAAAAAAATTAAATGTAAAAATAGCAGTAGGAATCATTTAAAATCTCCTTTTATGTCAAAATCAATAGTTGCTGTCTGGTGTTGCTATTTATAAATATAGCTCTGATTTTTGGTTAGCCTGAAGATTGTCTCTCACCTTGACCCTCTTATGCTCCCTTTTCTGGTTCACTGATGAGTGTGTGTTGAATGCATTTTCCTTTATATAATTCACTCCTTATTTTATTTGTATTATGATGTTTGATTCACGGTTTTATGTGATTGGACTGTTAAACACTTTTGTGAAAGTGCAACTTACAAAAATATACAGAATAAAAACTAACCAACTCACCCTGTCTTGTTGTTTTTGTTATTTTTTTTGTATGAAATATTTTCTCCTTATTATATTCACATATTCATTTAAACATTTTGTCAGGAGCAAATTACATTTGTTTCATTGGGTTACTACACTCTTCAGGGTCAATGTCAATAGTCAATGTCAAACAGCAACACTGTAGCTTGTAGTTTAATGTATTATCCACCAGACGACTTAATTTCTTATTTTGTCTCAGTAAAACCAAAGTCAATATACAGCTTTCTGATAATTTCTAAATAGTGTCATAGTTTGATTAGAGAACTAATCACAACTGACAACAGAAGAAACTTTTTTTTAAATACCAGGCAGTATAAAATATTTATGACACAACTATCTGTTGTGATAATCACCACATCAACTTATGACAATATCTTTCCATACTATCTGCAATGTTTGTGACAATGTCCAAGGTAGGGATGGAAAGGCTACATTTTTCACCAATTGCAGTGTTTTGTGTTTCACACACTTATAACAGGATATTGTTCCATGAATCTGTCACATGTCAGCTTGTAGGTGAGTGTGCAAACATGTAACTCTGCAACTAAAACAGTGTTCCATTGAATATAGCACATCTTCCTGCCAACATACACACAGGTAACAGCACTAACAAAAAGAAACAAAATATGCACAGGTACCTTCTGCTAGCTTTAGCTAACTATGTTTGCTGTTGCTAAAACCAGTAAGGGGCTATTCTTTTGTGTTCCTTTTCAGTCTTTCTGAGAAGGCCATTGAACATTTTGCAATGTTCTGTTTAACCCCAGCCTTTTAATGGACAACAAATCATGTCTTTGTTGCAGGCTGTCTGTAAATTCTCACTCATCATTAAAAGACTTTATATAGAATGTGAAGTAAGACATCTGTAGCTATTTCAAGTTTTTAGCATACCCATGTCATGTATTTGATCACCCCAGACACTGATGCCTTGACCATGGTTGTTTCCTGTTTCACGGTATTGGAATAAGCTCCAGCTCCTCTAAATTCTAATTTAGAGTGAGCAATAGATGGACAGATGTCAGTTGCCATTGCAGGGGACTCAGAATCTGTGTTAGTAGGAATATGCACTTGCACAATATGGAATTATTGTCATTCACCAGTTGTGAAAAATATGACATCATAAGTGGATCAATGCATAAAAATAAAATTGTATCGCATCTGGACCTTCTCACCATCAAGACAGTCTTTCACTAATTATTCATTGATGCATTCATTAGCACTGTATTTAAATTTCTTTAGAGACATATGTGCAGTACCTGCCATGCCCAGGGTATGTTACCATAGTGTATAAGAACACATAAAAGTACAAACTCATTATGTTAACATAATTTTATTTTGAACATGTAATCTGTATGCACAGTATTCTTTATACTTTCTCTGCATTCAACCTTAAATATGAATAACTGCTCATTAATAAGTACCTATTGTCAAGGAATTTTCAGAGTGAACATTATAAACACAAAGTTGGGGAGGAGCAGGAAAATGAGATAAATATTATTCCTGCCATGTACCAGTGAAATATTAATTTATATATCTTTAAGTTTCATTTTTAGAAATTCTTGGTACTATATTTTAAAGTCAGCTAACAATCTTCAGCCTTGCCCAAATCTATTTTTAGACTATGAAAAGAAACAGTCTAAACAAGACTGTTTTTTTTTTTTTCTTTTATAGAAGTAATTACTTGGGCTGTGCTTTCTAGAGAAAAACAAAAATACAATCTTCTGTTAGAAATTATATGCACAAATCCATGTAATGAGGAAGTGCAAAGACAAACAAATTTAAGTGATCCAATACCACATACTGTATTTGTGTTATTAGCCTCAAAGAAGGTTAAATTTGAGGCAATACCATACTCAGTGCACAGACCTGGACCTATAGCAGATCTACAGTAGAAACAAGGTACAGAATGACGGATAAGTCGATAAATCATTATGTTATTTTGTGCCATCAACACTATAGACTATCACAAGCTGTTTTAGAGAATAAACACGGTTACCAGTTCAAATATGCAGTCGCATGAAAAAGTATATGTCCACTTATCGATTTCATCTATTGTTTCAAAACTTTGGAAAACATTTTTTGGAACTGAGAGTTTTTAGATCTTCATCCAAGTGTATTATTCAATAAAGGGCAACTTTTACCTTTTTCTTCTTCTTCATTTTTATTTTACTTATTTCATTAATTGAATGTACAAAGACCTGAATGTGTTTAGGAATGGATTGACATGATTTAAACTCCTCACTTACTAATTTAGTTTTTACTACATTCTGCTCATATGGGACCAACCTACAACATTATTGCAGTTCTTCTAGTACATATATCAAATTAAATTTACATTTTCAACATTTAAAATCTGAGAGTAAGTATGTACCAATTTCTCAATTTATAGTTTGATCATTAGATTTAACGTTCTACTTTTTTCTGTCCCAGTCTGTATTTAAGTTTAATAAGCCCATTATGTTTTAAAATTCTTTTGTGGTCCTTTGGCACATTCGGTAGAGTTCTCCATATTACACTACTATATGTAAACTTATTAGACATAGAAATTAGAGCCTGTCAATATACTTGTTCTTATTAGAAATGGCAAAAAATCATTTTTAAAATCTGCCTTACCTTCTATACTTGTTTCAGTACATCCACAGTCAAACCTATATAATCCAATGCAGGTTCAAGATGATCAGAGCCTATACTCACAGCATCAGATGTTAAGCAGGATTAAAACCTGGAAAGAGAACCAAACCATAGCATGCTTCCCACTCACACACATACTTATAGCATATCTGAGAAAGATAAATAAATGTATATGTATTAATTGTGAATGTCTCTACAGAGTAAATACATTTAAAAGGCTATCCTACCTCTCTAGTGTCTGAAGAACTGACACTTTTCAGAAAAAAACATACTGTTTCATGTGTGTTTCTTTGTTTCTCTATTAAACTTACATGCTTGTTATACAACTGCTAGCAGCACCACAAGACAAGGGAAGAATACAGCATCCTAAGGTGTTGCCAGCATTGTACTGTAATGCAGCAGATACCAATAAAATTTCTTCACTAGCACATTCCTTATCATGGAACATCTTTCCTTATTTCTTGATTCTTACATTCTTTCCATTTGAACATTTAGTTTCCAGAATTTGACTCTCCTGGACGATGTGTGATGATGTTGTAGCCCTTACTTTGACATCCGTTTAGCAGAATAGAATCACAGAATGGAATCACTCAACATAGTCCAGAATCATTGTGCTCCTGGACTCTATTCCATCAATTTATCATGTACCACAAGCCAAGCAGAAATATTTTAAACAATAGTTCAAGTATTTCTTTTTTGTATTATCTTTTTTTTTCTAAGCATTAAACTCCCTCTGACATCTTATAAGCCTGCTGCCATAACACCAACTAAATCATTTAAGATCTTTCCTTCTCTCTAAAGGATACGTGCTGGTTCCTTTTTTGCCAGATGGCCATTCATGGTTTCTGAAGTAGCAGTACTTTCCACTAGCTAAACAACTTACTGTAGAAAGTAACCTGAATCATATTAAGTTGTTACAAAAGTCAAGTACACTGATATGCTCATGTGATCTCACGCCCCATCGTGTCATTGCAGGATCCATAGCAGACTGCTGCCCAGGTCTCACTCTATGATGGAAGTTTAAAGTTGTCCACTACTGTTACATGTGTTGACAACTCCAGAACAAAATGGTAAGAGCTTTCTAAGTTCTTTGAAATCAGCAGAACTCATAATCTGTTTAATGTCTTGATACACTAAACATATTAGAAAGCGTAATACACTGGACTAAAACTGCAACCTAAATAACTGCAAATGTGGAAGAAGTACAAAGATGAAATTTAGCATGGCTTAAAAACTGTAATGAATTCCCTTGATTTCTGCTATCTATGGAGAACACCAACATATGCTCTCTTCACTCTGAAGGCAATCTTTTTAAATTCCAGACAGGAAACATGAAATTTCTTTGGACACCTTTGAAATCAGTTGCCTTGTTTAGAGTAGTAAAATATTTCATCTGTGTAAGTGTAATGCAAGTTCAGATATCTAGGATACTCAGCAACATATCAAATATTACGGTTCTAAAGGACAACAGGCCAAAATATTCACAGGCCAAATGGTGGACAATGAAATCATAACAATATAGTATTTTTCCTAAGGTGATGACTGGCTCTAGTTGTGTTAAAAAGAAATTCAACCTGCTGCTGCTTTTATGAATCCACCCATTGTTAGTCTAACTCTTTTATTCCTTTCATGTTTGGAAACAGCAGCTGCTCAAGATAGAGGTGAACGAAGAGCCGTAACATTATATTTATGCAGCAGGCAGAAAGACAGGAAGAAAGGTTAAAATGCTGCTGCCTTTTTCAAAGCTCATACTTGTACCAGCTGGCCCAGATCCTGCAGGCATTGCTGTAGGCTGAGAGAATTAGTGAGTGAGAAATGAAGAGACAGACAGAGGAAGGGAAGGCAATTAAAAATGCACAGCCTTTTTTCCTTAAAAATGAGAAACATAGAAGACATTTTCAGCATTAAAGTTGCTACATGTAAGCAATCATTTGTTTTGCTTACACTGGTGCTTTAATTGCAACATAGAACACATTGCAAAATTGTTCCTTTATCATTTATGTACATGTGAAAGCTTATTCATTCATTTTTCATTTGATCCAGTGATTTTCATATTAGGGCGGCACGGTGGCGCAGTGGGTAGCACTGCTGCCTCGCAGTTGGGAGACCTGGGGCCCCGGGTTCACTTCCCGGGTCCTCCCTGCGTGGAGTTTGCATGTTCTCCCCGTGTCTGCGTGGGTTTCCTCCGGGCGCTCCGGTTTCCTCCCACAGTCCAAAGACATGCAGGTTAGGTGGATTGGCGATTCTAAAATTGGCCCTAGTGTGTGCTTGGTGTGTGGGTGTGTTTGTGTGTGTCCTACGGTGGGTTGGCACCCTGCCTGGGATTGGTTCCTGCCTTGTGCCCTGTGTTGGCTGGGATTGGCTCCAGCAGACCCCCGTGACCCTGTGTTCGGATTCAGCGGGTTGGAAAATGGATGGATGGATGGATTTTCATATTAGCACTATCTAAAATTAATAATAAAATAAATTCTGGAATGATCTTCTCCACCTTCTCTATCTTTGAAAAGGCACCTGCATTGTGATAGAACAGTACCAATCCTACCTGGAACAAATTCCAAAGTTAGCTTAAAAGTAGAAAAACATTTGTTTATTCAGATTCACTCAACAGACTGGGCTGAGAAAAAATACTGAAAAACAACCACAGATACACAGTTATAACACAAACACAACCCTATAACGGTACAACTCAGTTCTTTTCTCCCTTTCCTCTTTCACATGACTGTGTCTATAATAAATAATATGGTCAGGCTATAGTGACCTCATGTAAATCTTGAGAACAATATGTCCATATGGAGTGACAATCTTTTAAAGTACTAGGGTTCAAAGGTTCAAAGGCAGTTTCCACCTTGTCTGCTATTTATGTTGAGTAAAAGGGTCCAGCACATCCACAGTGGAATATCTTTACTGCTATTTGCTAGCCAAGATGCTATGTGGTAAATGTATAGCAGTTATCTATAGCTTTTCCCTCACTCAGAACAGGACATTCTGACTGTACTTTGTGCATCCACACTGATATATAAAAGTATTCTGTGCTAACAATGGTAATCTCTGGGCCCTGTTGGACCATATCCTATTTTAATGTCACCAGGGTCTCATCTTTAACTTTGACATAATGTTAACAGCAGGGAAAATTTGCTGCTATGAATATATACAATAACAGCTACAGTTTTTGAATCTGGTGTATTGAGATGCCTAGGTGGACAGTTTTAACAAATTGAGGGAAAAGCCAACGTTGGTGTCTGATGAGACACCTAAAGTGTTGGTGTCGGTAGACTAAAGTTGCCAGTAGGTGGCAAACTCAAAATGGTTTTTCAAAAAGAGATGTTTCTAAGGTACCTGAGAGAAAGACAGAAAGAGAAGAGAACTGTCAGGAATCAATATACAACCATGTCTGACCAAAAACAGTATACCCAGAGAGGGCTTAACAGCTTTCTATTATTGAGCTTGAAGTCAGAATTAGAGAGACAGAGAGGGAGAGAGGGAGAGAGAGAGAGAGAGAGAGAGAGAGAGAGAAAGGGAGAAAGAAGAACAGAAAGTGAAGAGATATTATTTTTGTGATCATGGTGTTTGGAGTGGACAAGGGGGAAAACATCTAGACTAGTCTGTTATAGACTGACTTGAGATTAGCTATACTGAAAAGGAGGCATACATCCGTTCATTTATGTTTAATTATTTGCTACTTTTTGCTGTTTGTGTGATCATAACTTCTTTGTATTCTGATCAGTAAATGCTATCTTTTTCCATACATTTTTTTCTCTTTTAACATTTATATCTAGGTGGGCATGCCTAGTGGGAGGTACTTTATATTATACCACTTAGCTTTTGTATCTAGTATTCCCTACTCCCTATTTAAAGAAAGAAAAGAAGAATCTTACTTAAAGTATCATTTTACAGAAGTTCTTGCACTTTTCTCAGACAATAACTATTTCATAGGACTAACAAGTTTTAGATGTTATACATTGGTCTCTTCTAAACTAAATGTTAACCTATTAAAGTAGCATCTAAGGCTTTGTTAAATGTTTATTATGGAAGAAGTTGTAAACAATGAAGATTTTTGTTTGGCATGATGTTAGAGATACACCTAATTCTTGGGATTTTTTCACCCCTGTACAGCTACGATAACCTAGAAAAAAGAGAAATTCCATTAACTGATTTTCTACATTTGCTCCTTGCTGTATAGGGCTGGGGTTTGGCATCTGTCAGCATGCTTGAACTTGTGAAAAGAGGATTTACTACTTGGTTTCTGAAAATAAGCCTGACTGGAGACAGAGTGGAGCAAATCAGCAATTATTTTTACTGCAGTGAATCCTGTACATAATTATATGCTCAGTAATTGTTTTCATACTATCATATACCAGTATTTCACAAGTCTGGTAACCTACTCTGCAACTGTGCCTTTACACAACTAATAATTCATTATATTAAAATAATAATTTTCAGCAGTAACACAAATAAATTGTTCATATTATCTTCTGTGCATAAGGAAAAAGATGACAATCAGTTTTACCACTGCACACAGCAGTCTGCAAAAAAAACCCAAAACAAAACTGATGTACTAACGACTAATTCTCAGTTGTGTCTTAGTCAATACAGATATTATTAAATAGCATTTGCCGTTCAGTTCTTTCACTAAGTATAAAGTCTTCAGACCTGAGGCTTCTGATTTCTGAAAGTTTTGAAAGATTTGGGATGCAGTTCTGAATATTTCAAATCTGCTGTCATGCTGAACTAAGTCAGAATGGCACTGATTACATTAACCTGGGTACAAAGATATGATTTCATAAATAATATTTTCAGTCTGTCATCACAGAAGATAATAGTAAGTGTTGCTAGACAGTGGGATAATATATATATATATAATATATATATAATATAAATTATATAAAAAAATCTTGGGACAAGACAAGACCTGTTTAGAGACACAAGACGTGACTTTCTAAGAAAGATACTTTCACGTCCCGCGAGACAAGATTTTGTGCCAAGACATTTAACTACGCCCAGGACTGGAAAAAGACAAAGAGTAGATGAAAAAGTAGAACGTCGTAAAGAATTCAAAAATGTTGGCACGATACACATGCAGAGCAGGTTAGAGATAATGAAAGTAGGAAAATTCAAAAGTCTCAAAAAAATTATAGTAAAGATCGCATTAGCGCAAACAAACGGAAATTATTACTTGGTGAAATAATGAAACAGCGAAAAGAGATTGAATATATTGTTTGGATTTAAACTTTAAGTCGGAGACTTGTAGATTGTCTAATTCCTGTTGCCAAGAGGGGACAGTTCCATCTCTCAATTAAGAGAATACAAAATCTTCCTCTTCATAGGGACGTGCCTTGGGAGCGGGACCCCAAAAAGGAGCAGAGGATGTATGGGGGAGAAGAGAGACAAGGCAGTGAGACAAAAGGACAGCTGTTGTACAGGCTTTTAAATGTTCAAAGTGCTGCACAAGATGTAGATCACGCAGCACAGCAGCAGCAGCAAGCCACTGTTGCACGGAGCGACCGTGTCTTCTTGGGGTGCATTCAGACCCCCTGTTCACACTGTGAAGAGACGTGAAATGGGGAGGGGGGTTGGCGAGAGAAGTGAGCAGGGGGAAATGCCCCCTAGTGTGTATGTATATATATATATATATATATATATATATATATATATATATATATATATATATATATCTATATATATGTATATATATATATATATGTATATATATATATCCAACCCTCTATGCTGGAGCCAATCCCAGAGCGCAAGGCAGGAAACAAACCCCGGGCAGGGCGCCAGCCCACCACAGGACACACATACACACACCCACACACCAAGCATACAAGGGACAATTTAGGATCACCAATGCACCTGATCTGCATGTCTTTGGACTGTGGGAAGAAACTGGAGCGCCCGGAGGAAATCCACGCAGACACGGGGAGAACATGCAAACTCCACGCAGGGAGGACCTGGGAAACGAACCCGGGTCTCCTAACTGCGAGGCAGCAGTGCTACCACTGCGCCACCGTGCCACCCTTATATATATATATATATATATATATATATATATATATATATATCTTATTGCTCATAGCTAACAGGATGAATGTTAATAGGGAGTTTACTTGAACAATGAAGTTGATTATCATGTTCCTGCCTGTCTGTATATCACTTGCTGGACTGCTTTAATTTTGTCAGTTAATTTTGTTGGACAATTTTTCCATGGACATCTGGAATAAAAGGATTCCATGAAAATCACTGGCACAGGTGGCAGAAGTTAACCTATAAGATGCAAACTCTGTAAAGGACCTAGTGATGTGTACTAACACACTGTTCGCAGTTAGTGGATCAAACTACAAAAGCAATAGAAAAGAATAAATATGGGTTAAATACATTCACAAACAAATCAAAAGATATGATGCTTAAACTCCATTTTAACTGTTAACGTATTAAAGAGGACTTATTTGGAGTATTTTGTGCCATTTTAGTCACCATACTCTATAGAGGCATATTTGCACTAAAAGCTTTGGAAGGAAAATCAACTAAATGTCTCCCTGAGAAATGGAAATAGCTGTCAATGATGGTCTAAAGAAATGGGAACTGTCTAGTCTTGAATAGAGAAATGAACATAATTCCTAGGGGCATTTATAAAATGAATCCATCAGAATTCTCTTCTTTAAAATCATAGATTATTACATTTGGAAGAGGATACACCATTTTAATGATGTAACTAAAGTGAATTACCCATTTAGTATATACTAAACTCTCCTCAACATTCTAACAACACTTCTGCCTTCAACCAAACATTCATACCAAGTCACTGAACACAGTTTCTCAAGAAGAAACATCATCACATCTCCACATCAGCCTCTAGATGGCACCTATCAAACACTGCAGTCTCAATCATGGACAACACAGTGAAGATTTCAGACTTTACAATTGTATATTGACTGCAAAAAGGCATGGTGGCCAGCTACCCTAGATCTATACAAGCTTTCATTTTTGCTTGGAATGAAAATATTTAATGGTTTATTATGTTCAAAATCTGTATCATCTTCTCAATGTTTTATGTGTCTTCTGTTATCAACTCATTTCTAACATATCCTGTTATGCAATGGTTTTGCAGTTTACTGCTTCTGTGCAAATTTGTTTGAACTGCTGTCTGTCAGAAGAGACTAGGTTCAAATCATGGTCCATGTATTTTGGTTTTTCTCTCATATCAGAAATATGTGTGGATTTTTGAGTTGACTCTTAATTTGATTGGTATGAGTGAGTTTGTGGAATTAACTGACACTCTCTATAGATATCTTTCCTGCTTTACATTTAAAACTGCTGCAATAAACCAAAGCACCAATGACCGAAGTAGTTGTGTATTCAAATAATGTATTAAAATAATATGCACATCATGTTGATTATAGAAGTATAATTTCTATTCTAAATCATTAACCTGGCTCCCATTAAAAGCTTGTATAGAATATAAAATCCTGGTGTTGATTTTTAAAGTAATACACATCCTTGCACTATTAAATCACACTGATCTTTTACATTAATACATTTCCATCTGCCATTTTCTTTTGGCCAAAACAGGTAGTCTACTTTCTGCATCAAAAACCTGGTAGGATACTATAGGTGACAAATTGTTTAAGTTGCTGCTGCACTATCATAGATTCACTTATGTTATAGTCTAGTAAAGTTCAGTCCTGAAAAAGTTTTTGTTGTTTGTTATACAGGTAGTTCCCAGGTTACGGACATCCGACCTACGACTTACAAACGAGGACGCAGCTGCGACGCATGCGCCTCAGTAACTGCCGCTCCGTCATCTTCGGCCTGGGGATGCTGCAAGTGGTGGCTGGAGGGGGGCGATTTCGCTGCTCGCGCAGTGTAGTGTCCCTCGGGCGGCTCCTGGCAGCAAGCAGTGACCTGTGGTCCATAGTCACCGGTGCCACAGCTATCGCTTGTATGCAGGACGATGGTTCGCTGCCCGCCCACTACGCCGCCACAGCTACTGCTTCTGACTGGACGCAGGCTGGATGGAGCGGAGGGGGGAGTTTCACTGCCCACCCAGCACACACGGCTGGTAATGCTGCAAGCGGTGACCCGGTTGTGGCTGAACAGGGCGGCTGGGGGTAGCATTGTAGTGGGCCTCGGATGGCTGCCTGTTGAATTGGGGTTGGGCAATTCGCTACCCGCCTTTGGCAGCACCGTGTTTGTTCTCGGTGGGCGGACGCTGTAGGTAGCATACTGTAGTGGAGGTGACTATGAGGTGGGCTGGTGATGAACCACCCCTCGCCGCCCCCAGTCATTCTCCATAGCAAGCCCGCTTGTACTGTTACTCACATAGCAGGAAGTTGTCTCTTGTCAGTACATCAGATGTGTTGATGGGTGCCTTCCTGCTGTGATAGCGTGTACTGTATAGCACTGTGCAGGAGAGCTCATCTTAACCTTTTGTCTTCACCCTTTCAAGAATGTCTCTGAAACACAAATCTGATGCAAGTGCTGATGATACAGTAAAGAAGAGAAAAACCATCACCATTGAAAATAAAGTAGAAATAATAAAAAGGTCAGAGAGAGGTAAAACTCCATCCTTCATTGGGAGAGCACTTGGTTACAGTCGGTCAACAATAGCATTTATTAAAATAATGTACCTGCTCCGACTTACATACAAATTCAACTTAAGTAAAAACCTACAGTCCCTATCTCGTACGTAACCCGGGGACTGCCTGTACTATGATTTTAAATGTATTTTGTTATTTTGCCTTATTATTAAACTTTCCTTTTATTTATAGTTGTGATCAGCCTGTTTATTGTTTACATTTTTTTAAAGTGTCTTTGGGTTTGAAATCTTTTCGATTTACATGCTTCCGTTAGGTCAGATTATCTCAGGGCAAAACGTGAGCTACCACAGCTATGCTGATGACACACAACTGTATTTATCAATAGCACCTGACAACCCCAAAACTCTTGATTCACTGATACAATGTCTTACTTGTGTTTCTGAATGGATTAGTAGTAATTTTCTCAAACTAAATAAGGAGAAAACAGAAATTTTAGTGATTGGCAAAAATTGATATAATGAGGTTATTAGAAATAAACTTGATACATTAGGATTAAAAGTCAAGACAGAGGTAAAGAATTTAGGAGTAACTATTGATTCTGACCTGAATTTTAAATCACATATTAATCAGATTACTAGGACAGTATTTTTTCACTTAAGAAATATAGCAAAAGTTAGACCTCTTATAACATTGCAAAATGCTGAGAAATTAGTTCACGCTTTTGTTTTCAGTCAACTAGATTACTGTAATGCACTCCTCTCAGGACTACCCAAAAAAGACATCAATCGATTGCAACTAGTGCAGAATGCAGCTGCTAGAATCTTAACTAGGAAAAGAAAATCCGAGCATATTTCTCCAGTTTTGATGTCATTACATTGGTTACCTGAGTCATTTAGAATTGACTTTAAAATACTGCTCATGGTTTACAAAGCCTTAAATAATCTTGCTCCATCTTATATTTCGGAATGTCTTACACCTTACACTCCAAATTGTAACCTTAGATCTTCAAATGAGTGTGTACTTAGAATTCCAAGAGCTAAACTTATTAGAAGTGGTGAGGCGGCCTTCTGCTGTTATGCACCTAAAATCTGGAATAGCTTGCCAATAGGAATTCACCAGGCTAATACAGTGGAGCACGTTAAAACACTGCTGAAAACTCATTACTTTAACATGGCTATCTCATAGCTTCATTTTAGTTTAATCCTGATGCTCTGTACAGTGCATCCGGAAAGTATTCACAGCGCATTACTTTTTCCACATTTTGTTATGTTACAGCCTTATTCCAAAATGGATTAAATTCATTTTTTTCCTCAGAATTCTACACACAACACCTCATAATGACAACGTGAAAAAAGTTTACTTGAGGTTTTTGCAAATTTATTAAAAATAAAAACATTGAGAAAGCACATGTACATAAGTATTCACAGCCTTTGCCATGAAGCTCAAAATTGAGCTCAGGTGCATCCTGTTTCCCCTGATCATCCTTGAGATGTTTCTGCAGCTTAATTGGAGTCCACCTGTGGTAAATTCAGTTGACTGGACATGATTTGGAAAGGCACACACCTGTCTATATAAGGTCCTACAGTTGACAGTTCATGTCAGATCACAAACCAAGCATGAAGTCAAAGGAATTGTCTGTAGACCTCTGAGACAGGATTGTCTCGAGGCACAAATCTGGGGAAGGTTACAGAAAATTTTCTGCTGCTTTGAAGGTCCCAATGAGCACAGTGGCCTCCATCATCCGTAAGTGGAAGAAGTTTGAAACCACCAGGACTCTTCCTAGAGCTGGACGGCCATCTAAACTGAGCGATCGGGGGAGAAGGGTCTTAGTCAGGGAGGTGACCAAGAACCCAATGATCACTCTGTCAGAGCTCTAGAGGTCCTCTGTGGAGGGAGGATAACCTTCCAGAAGGACAACCATCTCTGCAGCAATCCACCAATCAGGCCTGTATGGTAGAGTGGCCAGACGGAAGCCACTCCTTAGTAAAAGGCACATGGCAGCCCACCTGGAATTTGCCAAAAGGCACCTGAAGGACTCTCAGACCATGAGAAAGAAAATTCTCTGGTGTGATGAGACAAAGATTGAACTCTTTGGTGTGAATGCCAGGCATCACGTTTGGAGGAAACCAGGCACCATCCCTACAGTGAAGCATGGTGGTGGCAGCATCATGCTGTGGGGATGTTTTTCAGCGGCAGGAATTGGGAGACTAGTCAGGATAAAGGGAAAGATGACTGCAGCAATGTACAGAGACATCCTGGATGAAAACCTGCTCCAGAGCGCTCTTGACCTCAGACTGGGGCGATGGTTCGTCTTTCAGCAGGACAACGACCCTAAGCACACAGCCAAGATATCAAAGGAGTGGCTTCAGGACAACTCTGTGAATGTCCTTGAGTGGCCCAGCCAGAGCCCAGACTTAAATCGGATTGAACATCTCTGGAGAGATCTTAAAATAGCTGTGCACCGACGTTTCCCATCCAACCTGATGGAGCTTGAGAGGTGCTGTAAAGAGGAATGGGCGAAACTGGCCAAGGATAGATAGGTGTGCCAAGCTTGTGGCATCATATTCAAAAACACTTGAGGCTGTAATTGCTGCCAAAGGTGCATCGACAAAGTATTGAGCAAAGGCTGTGAATACTTATGTACATGTGATTTCTCAGTTTTTTTATTTTTAATAAATTTGCAAAAACCTCAAGTAAACTTTTTTCACGTTGTCATTATGGGGTGTTGTGTGTACAATTCTGAGGAAAAATTAATTTAATCCATTTTGGAATAAGGCTGTAACATAACAAAATGTGGAAAAAGTGATGCGCTGTGAATACTTTCCGGATGCACTGCAGGTGGAGTACAATGATAATATGTCTCATGACCTCCTATCATATTACTGGCAAGGGGAAATATGGGTTCAGCAATGAAAGAAAAATGAAGAAAAGCGGTGATGGTGAAAACAAAATAGTGGCACGAACAGTTTACTCTTAGTGATTTTCTTTATTTTTGACAAGAGCTCAGTGTTTAAATAAAGACAAGTGTGCCCAACAAAAATTGGTAGCTATGATCTTCCATATGAATGACCACAAACTGACATATGTAGCTCATTATTTAGCAAACTGTTACTTCAAAGACTTTTGTTGAATATATGTCTATTGCACACAAAGACAATGCATGTCAGATGCTTCTTATTTACACACTCTTGATGCACAACACTGATGGCATAAAGCACACTGCTGCAGTTTTCATTTTTATTATTTATTAAAATACCTTCATGGCATCAACAACAGTGCCACTGTTGCTGTTACACATTGTAAGTCTAATTCTGAAAAAATAAGTAACCATTGCAGCTGTGGACTAAGCCCCAGACACAGACAGTAGGACATGTTTTAAATCACCACACGTTTATTTACAAGTCCTAATATTTACAATAATAAAGTGCCACACAACCCCAAACTCCCCCAAAGTCCAGGCCCCACACTCTTGCCTTGTCTCTTCAGGCCACCTCCCCTCATCGCCTTCCAGCTTCATCCTTCTTCCACCCGACTCAAGCACTGAATGAAGGGAGGCGGCCCCTTTTATAATCACCCGGATGTGCTCCAGGTGATTCTTGGCAATCTTGCACCGACACACCCCAGTGTGGCGGAAGTGCTGGCAGCATCCCTGGAAGCACTCCGGGTGTCCCTACTCCTCTTCCCCCCAGCACTTCCGGGTGTGGTGGAAGTGCTGAGGTCCAGGACTTCCAAGGCATCGGGGTGCCCCCTAGCGGTGAGCTTCAAAGCTCTGTACCCATGGTCCCCATAGCAACCAGGGTGGTCGCCCCCACGTGATCTGAGGTGGGCGTAAGCCCTCTTCCAGTCCACCTGGGTGTCCCAGCCGGGTCGCCCCCCCAGCCACCTGCGACACAACGTATAGGAGCGCTAAAGCTTATCCCAGTAATATGAAGAAAATAAACCAGAAAATAATCCCGGATGAGAAATTAGCCCATCACACCCACACACTCTCTTATACAGTGGTGTGAAAAACTATTTGCCCCCTTCCTGATTTCTTATTCTTTTGCATGTTTGTCACACAAAATGTTTCTGATCATCAAACACATTTAACCATTAGTCAAATATAACACAAGTAAACACAAAATGCAGTTTGTAAATGGTGGTTTTTATTATTTAGGGAGAAAAAAAAATCCAAACCTACATGGCCCTGCGTGAAAAAGTAATTGCCCCCTGAACCTAATAACTGTTTGGGCCACCCTTAGCAGCAATAACTGCAATCAAGCGTTTGCGATAACTTGCAATGAGTCTTTTACAGCGCTCTGGAGGAATTTTGGCCCACTCATCTTTGCAAAATTGTTGTAATTCAGCTTTATTTGAGGGTTTTCTAGCATGAACCGCCTTTTTAAGCTCATGCCATAGCATCTCAATTGGATTCAGGTCAGGACTTTGACTAGGCCACTCCAAAGTCTTCATTTTGTTTTTCTTCAGCCATTCAGAGGTGGATTTGCTGGTGTGTTTTGGGTCATTGTCCTGTTGCAGCACCCAAGATCGCTTCAGCTTGAGTTGATGAACAGATGGCCGGACATTCTTCTTCAGGATTTTTTGGTAGACAGTAGAATTCATGGTTCCATCTATCACAGCAAGCCTTCCAGGTCCTGAAGCAGCAAAACAACCCCAGACCATCACACTACCACCACCATATTTTACTGTTGGTATGATGTTCTTTTTCTGAAATGCTGTGTTCCTTTTATGCCAGATGTAACGGGACATTTGCCTTCCAAAAAGTTCAACTTTTGACTCATCAGTCCACAAGGTATTTTCCCAAAAGTCTTGGCAATCATTGAGATGTTTCTTAGCAAAATTGAGACGAGATGTTCTTTTTGCTTAACAGTGGTTTGCGTCTTGGAAATCTGCCATGCAGGCCGTTTTTTCCCAGTCTCTTTCTTATGGTCGAGTCATGAACACTGACCTTAATTGAGGCAAGTGAGGCCTGCAGTTCTTTAGACATTGTCCTGGGGTCTTTTGTGACCTCTCGGATGAGTCATCTCTGCGCTCTTGGGGTAAATTTGGTCGGCCGGCCACTCCTGGGAAGGTTCACCACTATTCCATGTTTTTGCCATTTGTGGATAATGGCTCTCACTGTGGTTCGCTGGAGTCCCAAAGCTTTAGAAATGGCTTTATAACCTTTACCAGACTGATAGATCTCAATTACTTCTGTTCTCATTTGTTCCTGAATTTCTTTGGATCTTGCATGATGTCTAGCTTTTGAGGTGCTTTTGGTCTACTTCTCTGTGTCAGGCAGCTCCTATTTAAGTGATTTCTTGATTGAAACAGGTGTGGCAGTAATCAGCCTGGGGGTGGCTACGGAAATTGAACTCAGGTGTGATACACCACAGTTAGGTTATTTTTTAACAAGGGGGCAATTACTTTTTCACACAGGGCCATGTAGGTTTGGATTTTTTTTCTCCCTAAATAATAAAAACCATCATTTAAAAACTGCATTTTGTGTTTACTTGTGTTATATTTGACTAATGGTTAAATGTGTTTGATGATCAGAAACATTTTGTGTGACAAACATGCAAAAGAATAAGAAATCAGGAAGGGGGCAAATAGTTTTTCACACCACTGTATGTTGCCAATATAGACTTGCCAACCAACTTAGTACTCTTGTCTAGGTAATGCAGAAGAGCCAGAATGTGTGTAATCAATACACTGAATGGTTTTGTAATAGACTCCAAGTCCCTCCGATTGTAAGACAATAGTGCCAATCACTATGCTACCCAAGTCTTAGCATATTAAGCAAATGCAGACTCAAGAGAAATGTGTGATTTGTACCATAAAATCTGTAATGTTAGTAAAGAAGGAAAACTTGATCAATAATATGCTCGTGTTACAATAAATAGGTCAGCTTTTTTTAAGCCTTTTAAGTGTTCATGTTTTGGTGTAGCATGTTCAAAATCAAACTACTTTAAGAACAAAGAAACATTATTTTACTTTAATATTATGTTACCTACAATTCACACTGAAGTACATGCAACAAGCATTTCAATATGAACTTACATAAACTTTACTCCATTCAGAGATGTTCCTAATATATATATACATACGCAAACAAGATACAACCACAACTGGTTCTGGTTGAGGACACATAAAAAGCCTTCATGTCACAGTGTTAAATGGATTCTAAAAAAAAAAAAAAAAAGCCTCTCCTGTTTTATTCAGATGTTAGAGTAAATTTCTTCTTTCACCATTTGTGGTCTATTCTTAAGCATCAGAAATAATTTATTGTTAAATGGCACCTTTCACAAAGGATTTAGCTAGGAGTACTATAGAGACAGCAAACACGGAGATGAAATTAAATACAGAATCAGTAAAAAATAAAACTTCAGAATTGATTGGAGATGAGGGAAGCAAAAACTTCAGTTTCAAACAAAAAAAAAAATCAGGAAAGTAAAAAACCTGTAGGGACACACAGTTCATGTATTGCTAAATATTTGGTAACATCCATGATAGTTAAGAATCCTCATAAAACATTGCCCAAGTTTCCAAGTCTGTGCCAGTTAGAGATCAGTTGAATGATGGAGCAGGTCCAACATTAGGATCAGCATCAAATGATAGTGTTCCACCCATCTGCTGTTCAGCTGTGTACTATTGCTGAAAGAGTTGCTTGGCAACCAGAATGCAAGCCATGCAATTAGTTTTACTATAATGATAACTAAACATAGAAAGAGGCCACATAAAATATTGAATCAAGCACAAAACAAATACAATTATCTACATTATAATACATTATGTTAAAATAATGTGTGTTCAGGTGTATTTCAGGTATTAACCTCAATACAATTTTCCTCACATTTCAAACCAGATCCACCATTTCAGTTCTGAAAATGCATTGCTCTTATGAAGCAGTGAATCCTGATCAGCAGTGACTACTGGATATATGCCCATGCCAATCTAAATAATAATAATGATAAATCAATGAGTTAGTGAGGGAATGAGTGAAAGGATAGAAAGAAAAGTAGACAGACAACATCTACATCTTGCATAATGTAAAGGACTCCTTTATGAAGGAGTTAGGCTTGCATTGAACAGCACAGTGATGATACCATCCTGTAATAAATACCAGTGACTAATTTCCCAGGCCACAGGAATCTTCTTTTAGCTGAGTAAGCTAAGTCACTTGTTTTATTTTTATTTTTTGTTTCAGAAGTGGGCTGAACAGCATGGGATAATAGGTTGAAGTCGAGAAGTGTACAAACAGAGTTGAGATACCCACAGCATTAGTCCCAGGATTACACTTTGTGTTTTTAAACTAAAAAGACTGTCACTCAGAATTTCATGTTGATTGACCATTATTCATGAGCCAAAAGAATATGCAGTATTTGTTAATTTTATGTTACCCAGTTCCAGTTGAGGCCATAGATGACTAGTAAGAACACTATCTCTCAGGCTCTGGGAGGAAGAACATAATTCTTGACATCAGAGTTCTTGACAGCATTACCTCTTTCTTGGACAGGCAGCATACAAATCTGGCCTGTTATAAATTACACAAAATCCATGGACACCAGGGTTCTGCAGAAAATATTCTAGAGACTGGTGTTCCTATAACCAACATACGTAGGACAACCCTAACCTCAGAAGTCATATTAGAAGTTAGACAGATAGAACTTTATTTGTCCCTTGGGGCAAATTTGTCTGTTTACAGAAGATAGATAGATAGATAGATAGATAGATAGATAGATAGATAGATAGATAGATAGATAGATAGATAGATAGATAGATAGATAGATAGATAGATAGATAGATAGATAGATAGATAGAAGGCACTATATTATTGATAGATAGAAAGAACAGTCTGAAACACACCAGAATGACCAAAAAGCAAGACAATTAAAAAGATAGAAAAAGTTTGACTTGGAAGCCGTTGTCACAGTCACAGTGAGGCATAATGCTGGTATATTGCTGTTGGTATGAAAGAGCCCCAGTAAAATTTCTTGACACATTTCTGTTTAATAATTCATTGGCTGAAATGCTCTGTTCCGTGCTTGCTTGGAACTAAGTGTTGGGCAAGGTCGTGGGGTCATGGGGCATCTGTTGGTGAAGAAAGATTCACTGATCTTGACTTTACTGATGAAACTGTGATCTTCGTAGAGTCAATGGAGGCTCTGATCGGGGCTCTCGACAGACTATGCGAGGAGTCTGAGTGTCTGGGCTTGCAAGTGTCCTGCATAAAAATCAAGGTCCAGCGCCTATAATGACCTCTTAGTCACAGCCATCAGCAGTATGTCTGTCTGCAGAGAGAGTGTCGACCTTGACAAGAGGTTTACTTACCTCAGCAGTGACATTCAGGTCTCTGGTGACTCTTCCTATGAAGTCAGCAGATGGCTTGGGAGAGCATGGGGGGAGGGGTCATGACATCACTTGAAAGGAGTTTGTGGCTTTCCTGATATCTATGCAAAAAGTCTTTAGAGTCCTGGTGCTTCCTGTCTTGCTATATGGATGCGAGACATTGACGTTATCCAGTGACCTCGCGACCCAGTGACCTGAGATGAAGACAGGACTCCTTCAGTACTGTGTCTCCTTGGGTACCACTGGTATGACTTTGTGTTGAATGAACAGTTGCTCATGGAGTCCTGAATGAGGCACATTACCTGCATTGTGAGGAAGCGTCAGTTAGGGCACTACGACCATGTGGAGCGATCCCCTGAGGGTGATCCAGCTTACAGGATCCTCATTGCTGAGGACGCAAGTGGCTGGACGAGGCCAAGTAGCCCACATAACACCTGGCTGCGGCAGGTAGATGGTCATTTCCAGAGGGTGGGACTGGACTGCATGTTTGCCTGGGAGGTTGCCATCCATGATCCAGAACTGTTTCATCATGTGCTGGGTTCGGCAACTCGCCGTACCAGTGCATGCCCCCCAACCTGACCTGACCTGACCTGGCTGAAAGTCCTCAGTGTTAGTGTGTCAGAATGACAATGTGCAGCTTTGTTCATAATGGCATTCAGTTGTGTTTTAATTATCTTCATTGCTACTTTACCTCCATGGGGTCCAAAGTGCATCTCATAACTAAGTCTACCCTTATAATTAGTTTGTTGATTTGGTGGGCCTCTCTTGAAATGATGTCACCCACCCAGCACACCACAGCATAGAAAAGTACATTGGCCCTAACAGAGTTGTAGAAGATGTGAAGGGTGTCACTAATCAGATTAATGAAACAATGTCTCCTGAGAAAACAGAGCTTGCTCTACTCTTTTTTTATATTGTTCTTCTGAATTACAAGACCATCCCACATGTCATTGATGTGGACCCCCAAGTACTTGAAAGGGTACACGACCTCTACATCCACTACCTGAATAGTGACTGGACATACAGGTTCTTTTTTTGTTACAGTGAAAGTCAATACTTAATGCTGTTAAGTTGCAATTTCTTTCTTTAACTAGAAACAAAGTTGTATAACTGAATCCTATTCTCTGCTCACCCCCCCCCCCCCCCCCCCTATCTATACAACAAATAAATGCAGACTTCATTTCAGAAATTCTGCAAATGACATGACCTAGTGTTATACAGTATTTATAGTTGGAGGTGTACAAACTGAAGAGAAAAGAGTCAGGATTGCTCCTTGTGGTACTACAGTATTGCACACATCTATATCAAAAACCCAGCCTTTGAGACTCACATATTGTGCTCTACCTGACAGATCGTCCATTATCCTGGACACTACAAGCTCATCCACCTGAATACCTCTCAATTTACATCTTAGCAGAGATGACTTTTGACTTTTTTAAGAACAACCATGTCCAGGAGAGACTGAATGGATTGGTATGATTTCTGATGAAAACAAACCAGCAGAAAGTTTGGATTATGAGGATTTAATAGGGAGGTTCCCTGAAGTGAGAGTTAGGAAAGTTAAGAAAATAAAACTGTGAAAATAATCTAATGTGGTTCTCGTCTATAATCCTTTTATTTTAAAATAATGGTTATTTCAATTACTCATAATATGCTAATAGTATTTCATCCTCTAATATATTCCATGACCACAAAAAAGCTGCATTTCTTGATAAACAATCCAGGAAAAGTGACAGTCTTCCCATTAGTTCTACTTCAGAAGCCTAAGTTAAAAAAAAAACAAAACACTTTTAAACACATACTGTACAGTATATGCATGTCACAATCACAATCACAATCATATATATTTATAAGAAGCCCCAGAGGATTACTGGGCATCCTGCTCAGGATGGAGGTGGAATCCTTACCCTGCTAGGATATCATTATGGAAGGATGGACTAAATCAGGTCAGGATGCTTTATGATCCTTTGTCCTGGGTGGAATGCCTGAAGAGTACATGAACTGGCAGTACAAGCATGATCTCAACTAAACACTAAACATTCCTGAAACCTGAACAGTAAGGTTTTTTTGTCAAGACTTGTCAAACTACTTTCAGAAATGTCTGCAAATGTCTGGCCTTTGATGAGCAATATGAGCGCTTTCCACTCAATCTGAACAACAGCAAAATGATAGTACATGCTCTCCTATCTATCCTCTTAGGAGTGCACTGTTTCACTCATGTTCCACTCATGTTATCACTAGCCCTGTCTACACCAATTGCACAGATTTTTTCTTGCCACTAATTAAGCAGGTCTGCCGGTGTACTTATATATGACCAAATATCAACTCAGAAAAAGAAAGTTGGGGTGTCAATTGTTAATGGTGACTAAACTGTAAATTCTTGTCAGAAATTTTTTTTTCCATTTTTGACTATTTTTTCTGAATCCCTGAATAAACAGATACAATTCTTCAGCTGCTGTGACTTTTTATATTCTGTAGCATGATGACTGGAATTACACCAAGTACCTAAATGTCACTTCTTGATTTATCTAGCTTATTCTCAGCAGCATAAAAAGGGCATGGAAATACTTTTGTATTCTGCATTTATACTTCATTATTCAACATGAAATTTTTGTTACTTGGGCTTAAAATGCAAAATCAAGCAAACATCTACCTAAACTCTAGAATTATTTGTCCTAATTGGGAGTGTCAGAAAAAATGGATAAAAGAGAAAACTGTTATTCTGCCAGGCATTGTGTGACCTTAAATCTTAACAGAAATTGGAGTTTGATTTTAGAACTCCTTGTTATCTGCACCAATCTATGACATCACCCTAGCTGTAGGCATTAAAAATCTCACCAATGCTTTTAACTTTCCAGGACAATAATCCAACCAAGGACCACCCCCACTATTAAACTCGCTTGACTATAATCTCTCTGTATTAAAGAGTATTATTGAGAAAAATAAAAGGTATATTGATAACGTTTGTGAGGATTGTTAGCCAACCATTCTGAAAATTAGGAAATCTGACTTCCAACAATTTAGATAAGACTCAGATAGCTATACATGCATATCTTCTAATATAATTCTTTCCTTTACTTATTAATTTATTATATAACTAGCTGGGCTACCTGTCTAAGTAATCAAAGTAGACATCAGAGTTAACGTTTGCAGTACAGTATACTATCTACTGGAATCTATTTTGATATGTGTGTGGTAATAAAATGCATTGCATTTGTCATTCCAAGAGGTGACCTGTCACAAACATTTACACAAATAAAATACATTACTACAAATGTTTGTGATTCATAAATGAAATACATTTGTCTCTGTTATATTGCATTTAGTATGTAATTTGTAAAAGCAGTGTTAAATGTTTATGACTTGCCATCTATTGGAATGACAAATGCAATGCATTTTATTACTAAAAATGTTTGTGAGACATAGCAACTGGACAGACACACAGGCACTTATTCTTTTATTAAGGTGGATTATAGATAATTCATCATTTAATTTTATAGTATTACTCTTTTTATAAATGATTACATTTAAGTGTTTTGTACTGTTTGAGACAATGTTTTGTTTTAACTTTCAGGTTTTTTTAAAAAGAATCTACAGACCCGAATCAGAAAAAGTTGAGACAGTATGGAAAATGCATATTTAAAAAAATGCAGTGATTCTTAAATTTACTTTGACTTTTACTTTATTGCAGACAGTATGAACCAAAAGTATTTTATATTTTATATGTTCATATTTGTATGATCAACATAATTTCATTTATAATTATACATCCATTCCTGAAATACAGGCCTGTAACTCATTTCAAAAAATGTTGGGACGGTAAACCATGGTAAAGCAAACCCCTTCTATTCTATAAAGAAAAGTTCTAACATAGTAGAGAAAATTGCATTTAAAGAGTGCTGGGTCTTTAAAGTTTTTTTCTTTCTCATGATATTGAAAATGAGTCAGCAAATCACTTGGGATGGGATGACTAGGATATGTGTCAGGTCAGGTTGGGGAGTATGCACTGGTGCAGCGCATTGCTGCACCCACCACAGGATGAAACAGCTTGGGATCCCGGAGCATGCAGTCCAGTCCCACCCTCCAGAAATGACTATTGCCGCAACCAGGTGTTATGTGGGCTTCCTCTGGGCCTGGTCCAGCTGTTCAGGGCCTCAACAATGAGGATCCTGCGAGTTGGCTCACCATCAGGGAATCACGCCATATGGCTGGAGTGCCTTAACTGACCCTCCCTCACAATGCAGGTAATGTGTCTCATTTGAGACACCATGAGTTACTGCTAGTTCAACACAAAGTCAAACCAGTGGTACCCAAGGATTCTCTGAGAAGACACAATACCGAAGGAGCCCAGTCATTGTCTCAGTTTACAGGTTACATGTCTTGCAACCATATAGCAAAATAGAAAGCACCAGGACTCTAAAGACTTAGACCTTTGTCCTTTTGCAGAGCTATCAGGAGTGCCACACACCCCTTTCAAGCAACCTCATGACCCCCACACTCTCCCAATTCGTTTATTGACTTCACAGTTCACCAGACATAAATGTCGGTGCCGAAGTAAGTAAACCTCTCAATAAGGTCAACATTCTTTTTGTAGATAGACACATTACTGATGGCTGTGCCCAAGAAGTCATTAAAGGCCTGGATCTTGGATTTTATCCAGGACACTCACAAGCCCAGACACTCAGACTCCTCGCTCAGTGTCTTGAGAGCCCCAATCAGAGCCTCCATTGACTCAGCGAAGATCACAGCGTGGACCCCACGACCTTGCCCAACACCCAGTCCATCTAAACACTGAACAGAGTAGAAGCAAGAACACACCCCTAACAAACCCCAGAATCAACTGGAAAAAACAAAGAGGTTCTGCCTCCAGTCTGCACAGCACTTACAGTACCAGTGTACAGGCCAGCCATGATATCCAGCAACTTCAGGGCAATATTGCAAAGTCGGAGGATGTCCCACAGGGCAGCTCAATCAACTGAGTTGAATGCTTTTACAAAAATAAACAAAGGCTGCAAGGAAACTCTGTCAATATTCATGTTTGCGCTCAATGACAACCGTCAGTACCAGGATGCAGTCAACGGTAGACCTCTTAGGCGTAAAACCAGACTGCACAGGTCGCTAATGGGTGAGCAAGTGACCTCGGATCATATTCATACCCAGTACCGAGAGTTGTGTGATCCCCCTGTAGTTGACACAATCCAGGCGATCACCCATCCCTTTCCAGATAGGGATGACAAGTCCCCTTTTCAAATCAGTTGGGATGACTCCCATCTCCCAAATGGAAGCAAAGATTGCTTGCAATACCAGGAGAACAGCCTTACCACCAGCCTGGAGATGTTCACTCTGGATACCACAGATCCCTGCAACCTTCCCTACTTTCAGATGGACCAACCACCTGTGCAATCTCAGTGAGATTGTGTGGTTCACAGCTTTTAGGACGATCAGCCTCAAGAACTGTAGACCCAGAGATGTTCAACATCCTAGCCAGTGGATCAACCTTAAACAGCTGCTCAAAATAGCCAGCCCAGAGGGTCACAACTGCAGCATCATCTGTAAGGACCATTCCATCACAGATTCAGATGTGCGTAATGCTTCCATTCCTCTGCAAGCAGAACATGGGTCACTAGACCATAGATGATGTGTCACTTGCTCACAGATTCCTCTAACAAACGCCTCCTTATGTGCCCTCAAAGCCCTTGCACCTGTCCCTCTCAGTGCAAACTCATTAGAAACAGCCTTATCTTGCAGTCTGGCCAGGTCCAGCCTCTTACTCCTAGTAGGTGGTGGCCTACTGGACCTAAGCTGGATCTTCAGAGTAGCAACAACAAGTCTGTGGTCAGAATTCACAAACTGGGCACTGTAGATCCTGCAGTTCTGTAGGAGCCTCCAGCATCTGCCCAGAAGAATGCGATTGATCGTCTTCACCACACCACTAGTATTGGAGTACCAAGTCCAACAATGTGGCTCAGGGCCCTGGAACCAGGATCCAGAGATATGCAGCCCCTGACCTTTTGTATAGTCAAGAAACATGGAACCACTTTCACCATGGTTGCCAGACTCCTGGGGACAGACTCAATCCTCATAGCCAGCCATGTTAATGCCAGTGGTCTCATTGAAGTCACCAATGACCAGAGAAGTGTCACCCCGCAGACACCCATTAACCACAGAGTGAAGCTGGGAATAAAACATCTCCCTCAGGGAGACATAACTCACTGCAGTCAGAGCATACACTGAGACAACAGACAAGGCACCCAGTGAGTGCCTTAATCTGAATCTCATAATACGCTAGTTGAAAGAAGTGATATCAGGTACCATCAGAAGAAGCTGATCCACCACAGCAACAGCTTCTCCTTGTGTATGACAGCCATTAGAGCGACTAGAACAATAAAAGGTGAAACCACCTACAGAGATCTGGCCACTTCCAGGTCTGCGCACTTCAGAGAGTACTGCCACTGAAATGCAGAGTTTATGAAGCTGCTCCGACAGCAGAGGAAGATGATCATCAGACTGGTGAGACAAGATGTTTCATGTGCCTACTCAGATGGGCCAGCTCTAATTGGGACCAAGGTACTGCCGTGCAGCAAGTGACGCCTCAGCACTACACCAGTGCCTGACGTCACTGGCTCTCAGGTTGTTTCGAGTCTTTCAGGGATGAGGCTCCCGAGGGCTTTCCTCCATCCCCTTTATAATGCAAGCTGCCTTTCTGTGAGTGGTTGCAGCAGAGCTACTCCCACGGAGAGCAGACAGGAGTCCTGCCTGCCATTTCAGAGCTGCGTTTTTATGGTGGCTAGAGTGCCAGTCCTTCCACCAATCCCCAAGTTTTTCCTGCAAGTTAGAGGACCACTTGCAGGGCCAGATGCAGTTTAACGTCATACAGAGGACAAGGATATGTGTGCTTCCCCTTTACAATGAACAAAGTGAGATGACTTATACTTGTCTCACATCACTATTATATTTAAATTCTCAAAGTGTAAACAATTACTTTCTTATATTTTAGCAGATGATATTGGTAGTATATCCTCCAGACCTACGCTATTGTTAATTAAGTTTTACCGATTTCAAAAACATGTTGGTAAGATAATTAAATTACTCCAGCAATGACTACATACTGACGCTATCAAAGCACCAACAAAAATTACATAGATTAGTTAAAAATAACATTACTAAGATTATTCTCATGACCCTGAATTGGATAAGAGTGATAGAAAATGGATGAATGGTTATAGTTATTACACAATTAACTACCTTCATAAATTAAGTTTATGTGCATTGTGAAAGTTAATAAATAAACAAGTGGGATTTCATAACCACAGGTACATGGTTAGAAGACTTTCCTTGTTTAGCCAACCATTTCCACAACTCCCAACTAGACAAGCACCAAATGAATGTGGTTTTGACCTTTGTTTTATTAAGACAGAGAAATAAAATCCAGTATGTGGAGAAAGACTTGACAAAATTTAATACTATGAAAATATTTTAAGTTCTGCCCACTGAAGGATCTCTGTTTCACCTTCCAGCAGGGATGCTGGAAATATGAAGAGATCTACACAATTTATGAACGTTCACAAATAGGTAAACGTCTACATTACATATTTTCACTGTTTGGACCTAATGACAGACTACATTTCAACAATTACCCCAAAAACATCCTTGCTGCAATAAATCAAATAATACAATTTATCTACAAAATACAGAAAATACAAGATGGATATAGGCAAGTGGAGGCACTGGTGAAGTGTTGTGCTCTTTCTCATCCACTCAGGTCTGCCAGTGAACAGTGTCTAGTTATGCCATCTCCACATGATTTCAAATCTCAGTCCACATTCTTTTCATATGTAGCTTATAGTTGGTGGAACGAGCTGCCCACATCCATTAGAATTGCTGACTCTCTTAATGTGTTTAAGAAGCAATTGAAAAACCTACTGTCCTGTGAATATCTGTCAAATTGTTAATGAATGTTTTTTGCTCTGTAGATATCTGTCATAGTGTTAATTGATGTTTTTTTTGGTAATGCTAGCTTTATAGCTCTTCACTTGTGGTGATCAACTTTTTTAATCTATCCGTTTACACTTGTTCAAAACAGTCCCCTTAAACTGATGTTATTCCTGACCTCCATTGTAAGTCATTTTGGATAAAAGCATCTGCTAACCAAATAAATGTAAATATAAATATTATCACACACGTGTGAATAGGAGGCAGCTGAAGGGCTTGGAGAATAATGGTAACACATCTGCCCAAGGGGTGGTGGGGTGCACTAACGCTCTTTCTAAGTTCCCTGCAGACCTTTCCCGGGAAATCCCACCAGGAGCCACTGCCTCAACTTGGGACACGCCACTTCTGGTCCCGAGGATGACATCACTTCTGGCCCCGAGGACGACATCACTTCCGGTCCTGGCCCCGAGGATGACATCACTTCCCTCAGACTTCCTATAAAGCCTCACTCCCTTCCTCTGGAATTCAGTTCTGCTTTGGACTCTGTCTTGTAAACTTCACTTACACTCAAACTTTTACTTTTTGCAGCCAGGATACAGATTATATGGGTGGCTGCCCCAAACCTCATGTCTCTTCTTACCACAATATAAAATAACTATTTTAACCTTTAGCCCAAATGAATGGAAATATTACCATGATCAATTTGCACTGATTATGGCCTAATTTTTATTTTGGTAACAGTATAATATATTCTAAGGTAGGCTATAATGTAGGCTAAATTAGGTGAACATACAATTAATTACACAACAACAACATACCATGTCTGCTTTGAGGGATGTGTGAGTGAGGTATAAGGAATCAAGCAGTTCCACTCTGTGTCATCTATTCTTTAGCTGCTTGGACATGGGTAGCAACTGCACCGTACTGTATCAGGTCAGGGACAGAGCTGAATCCACTGACATTCTGTATCTCACTCAGTCATTCAGACCTATACCTCGACAGCCTCTTACTTTTCAGAGGAAGACTTGGATTAGCAAGCATCGCTGCATGTAGTGTCTTGTTCTGGACATTGTAATATATTGTCTGATATGAGTGTTTATTTTTTTTTACTGTCAATGTGAGAATGCAGCACAATGGCAAAAATGACACTGATGTGCAATCTGACTCATGCAATGTTAGTGCGACATGAAAATGAAACTCATTCACTTAGCTTGTATAACTGGATTGAGTTTAATCGCTCTCATGTTATTCTCCTCATTTTGAAGAGCTAGTGAATATATGTAATGATGCACAAGAAAATGATTTAATACAGTATGCAGCATTTTATGCTCCAATATGATTACATCTTGCCTGAAGAAGGGGCCTGAGCGGCCTCGAAAGCTTGCATATTGTAATCTTTTTAGTTAGCCAATAAAAGGTGTCATTTTGCTTGGCTTTTCTCTATGTTCCAAAATGGAAACATAAGTGAAGCAAAGTTAAATAGTTACCGGCACAATTTTTATGCCTGCAGGACAGCTGGTGATCAGTCAGCTCCTATCTTTAGAAAAACAAATGTGTGCCTTTTATGTTCAGTCTCTCTTATGCTTATGCACTTCCTTTTCCTAAGCAAGGTTTGGACTAATGGCACCCTTGTCAAACTCCAATACAGACAAGTCTTGCAGTATTCCAATCCAGCACATGTGCACAAAAGCCCATCCTTTTGGATAACAATTTGGTGCAATGAGAAATTAAACAAAATTATACTTTTTATGGGCTGAGTAGATTACAATATGCAACCTTGGGGTCTTCCTTCAGGAAAGATGTAATACATAAACTGGAGTTGCATGTGTTTTTTTTAACCTGTAGGGGTGCAATCAGCCCCCCAGCTCACAATATACACACCAGGAAAGAAACATAATTCTAAATCTCTTATATGAAACATTTTTAGTTTCAAATATTAACAGACCTTATCAATCTGCTTATCAAAAAATGCATGATTAAGATCTTATGATAAGATAACTGCCCAACAAAGTTTTTGAAGTTTTTGATGAATTTTACTTACAATATGGATCTGTAATCAGACCTACTGAGTAAGTCAGAGTGATGTAAATGATCCATATATCTGGTCACAAAACTCTTGTCTCTATTCAAACCATGTTGTAATGTGTTAAATTTTAGTATAGGTTTAATTTCCCTTTCCTTTCTCTCCTGTCATGTCTTGAAGTTACCCAGAAGCACCGTGACTTTAAAATCATTTTATACTGTCCATTGCTGCTGAAGTGAGATCCTACTGGAACATCTCTATTGCCATGCTTAATTTGAAACCTGTGAAAATGTATTCTTTAGAGCTATGTTTGTCCAGTTTCTCCCACACAGAGTCCAGTGTTGAGACATTTCATGCACAGAACTAGGTAAACAACATTAGACAGTCTGCAGGAAAATAATCTCTTTATCCAATGTCCTTGTTGGCAATGTGGTGTAACTACTCGATCTGTGTTTTAAATGTAAGCACAGGTTTCACATCTTTTCTTTAGATATGGCAAAACCATTCTCAAGTGATTCACTCATAGAGCTTTGGACAATCAGTTTCTATTGTCTGTATGCCAGTGTAGCACCCTGCGAGGGAAGAAAACACACCAGACCAGTAGGTGTGAATTATATCCTTACAGTGGGGCAGCGTTTCCAGCTGCTACACAGACTCCCCCAGAATTCACATGCACTGGCATCGTTAACTTGTTTGGGGCATGCACTATGCACCCAGTCCAACTGCAGGTAGGCAGGCTTGTGACCATACCTGGAGAGCTAACATCCACACTCTGAGTGGACACAGGTGTATCAGGGTGTCATGGAAACAGCAGTTGGGTTACCACCAGGGCCAGAAGAGGGGGATCAAAAGACTGAGACAAATACGTGTGCACAGGTTTGAGGTGATCAATTGAGACCATGTGAAGTTTGCCAAAAATGTCAAGCATGAATGTTTTGTCTCTGTGTTCCATGACTCGGAAAGGGCCATCATAAGGTGGTTTCAGTGAGCCACGATGTGCCTTTTGCTGGGCAAACACAAACTGTGCTGATTGCAGGTGGCACAAGAACCAGGAGTAAGGTGAGCCGTGCTGGAAATGGAGAGCAGTGTTGAGATGTGGTCTAGGGGACACATCTGAAGGCTATCCAAACACCAGTTCAGCATACATAGTACATTGCCCCAACAGCACCCACAGCAGACAGGAAACCCAGCTGGCACTGGTAAGACAGGCCCTGAGGGGTGACTTTAACAACCGGTGAAATCATTCACAAAGACTGTTAGCTTGGAGATGATAGGCACTATTAAGGTGCAGTGTCGTCCCAAGGTCCTGTGTCATTGCAGCCCAAAGCTGTGAAGAGAACTGCGCGTCTCGGTCAAAAGTGATGTGGGAGGGAGTGCCAAACTGTGCAACACAAGTGCTGGTAAAAGCCCACGCTACTTCTGGTGCAGTTGTGGACATCAAAGGAACAGTATCAGGCCACCTGGTAGTCCTGTCAACAATAGTGAAGAGGTGTGTAAAATCATGAGAAGGAGGAAGGGGGCCTACCAAGTCTACATGAACATGGTCGAAATGGCGAGCAGGCACTGGGAAAGGGGTCAGTGGGGCTTTACCATGGCAATGTATTTTAGCCTCCTGGCAAGCTACACATGTTGCTACCCAGCCCAAAACATATTTTTTTAGGCCCCACCAAACAAATTTGCTCCCAACCAAACGCTGGGATGCCTGTCGCCCTGAGTGTGACAGGTTGTATATGGCATCAAAAATGCACCGTCTCCAGTTGCTGGAGACAGCTGGGTGAGGGTGACCTGTGCCGGTGTAACACAGAAGCTTGGCAGCACTACCATCCAACTGCACCTCTGACAACTGTAAGCCGATTTCTTCTGAGTGAAGAGACTGGACCTCTGTGTCCTTAGCTTGATCAAACACCAGCTGGGAGTAGTCGATTCCAAGAAAGAGGGCCGAGAGAGACAGCCAGCCACTACATTGTTTTTACCCTCGACATGCTGGACGTCTGTTGTAAACTCTTGAAATGTATGCCAGGTGCCAAATGTTGTTAGTAGTGCCAGATATAAAGGATGCATAATAATAATAATAATATAATAATGTAATGTAATGTAATGACGGGTAATTTGGTATCAGTGAGTGTTATTGAATTTTCTCTTAATAACGTTGTCTTCAGTTCTTTTATTGTAATATCCTCAGCAGCAGTGACTCATCATGCATTATAAAATCAAAAGTTTGTTTGTGGCACTTCAATCAACTTTATCAAACACCTTTTTAATTTTCTCAGCATTTTTTTCATCATGCATATGTACAAAACTACAGGGAAAGAGCGACATACAGGTGGCTTCTTGGCTTTTTCAAAAATATAAGACTTTTATTAAAAATACAGGCTAATCAGTTCAGGTTTATTGTTAAGTGTTTAAAGTACTTTGAAACTCGTAAGTTCTCTTTTGAAAAATAGCACAGAATATAACAGGCGAAAACAGGCACTGTTTAGTAAAAATAATTATATGATTTGAGTGTGAATCTCTCTGTTATTACAAACAATGGCAGAACATAGCCACTGAAGAAACAGAATTGCAGTAGCAAAAGTAGGATAATAAGCTGAATATAGTTTGATGGGGGGATTTGATTAAAGATTTGTCACAACTCCACACACGACGGTAACTGCAAGCAGAGAAGAAAAATGAGAAATGTAGCCTTACCTTAGGAAAACAGTACTAAGAACCTCTTATAAAATGTACTATTACTAGTTTACTTTTGTTGTCACAAGCATGCCTCATACATATTAAGTAAGTTTAATGGCTTTTCTTCAAAATAGGACCCCAGTACCCATTAGTTCAATTATAAAACTCAGAAACAGGTTAGTTATGTTTAAATTTATAAAATATGCTTCACTTTAGAATACATTTTCCATGTGGCAAACTAACATATATCATGATTGTGAAGACATAACTTCACCCTGGAAAATGTCAGACTTATCCTTTAAGGGCAGGTGGGGCACTGCTTCCAATCGGCCAGCTAGTATTTTAATCTATATATATAAAATCACTATGTGCGTCCAGGTGTCCGTGTGTGGGTGTCTTCTGATGAAGTGCGCATGCGCGGGGCACGGTGCGATGTGCGATATTACTGTCAGAGAAAGTTAGAGGCGTTTTACGGAAATACAAACCAGTATTACTGCGAGAGGAAATTAAAGGTACACAATACAGTGACGCATATTACAGCCACATACAAGCCAGTATTACTGTCAGAGGAGATTAAAGGCATATTACCGACGCGCACGCCTGTATTACCGCCAGAGAAAATTAAAGGTATATTACGGACGTACAAGCCAGCGGACGTACTTGACGGTATCCTTCAATAAGGGCGCGCACAAAAAGGCGAGCCTCAAAAGGGCGATCTCAATTGGGCGCAGCGAATAAAGGCGCGCGTAAATAAAGATCTGCACCTTTGTTGCTCTTCACATATTCCAGAGCCATTTGAACTAAATTATCTACGAACGCCTTTATTCGCCGCGCTCAATTGAGGTCGCCCTTTTGAAGCTCGCCTTTTTGTGCGCGCCCTTATTGAATAGAGCCGTACAAGACAGTATTACTGTCACAGAAAATTAAATACACACAATACACGGCGGCAGCCCCCGAAAAACGGTCAGCTCAGCAAGTAAACATCAACAAAAGAAAGTCTGAAAGACAAAGAAAAATACGACCAACAAAAAGAATGAGGTCAAAGTCCCTTGCCATTTAATATACACTGTTCCTACTAATGTTTATGCACTACTGTTCTAGCGCCCGTTATTGTAACCGGCTAAATTGCTAGTAATAATAATAATAATTCTTTCCATTTATATAGCGCTTTTCTCACTACTCAAAGCACTCTCCATACAGGGAGGACCCAGGAAGCGAACCCACAATCTCCTTACTGCAAAGTAGCAGCACTACCACTGCACCAAACTCAACATAGTTATTATAATTATGTTTTTCCAGTTTTCTATGATATGCTTAATGCTATGTCTTATACTGAAAAATATTTGTTTTTGGAGTATGTGAAAATTTCTTTGTGCCTGGTACTACATTTTATGAGTTGATGACACAGGCCTTTTCGACCCTGCCATGTTCTTGACATATGGTGAGTTTGCTTATGTGTGTCTGAATTACTAATATCTGGTTTAGGGCTTGAAGGCTAAAAAACCCTTTTAGTGACAAATTGCATGATTTTATGAAGCATTTTAAAGGGTGCCTGAACTTGTACATTTTGTTGTTGTACAGTAGTCACCTTCATTAAAGTGAGTCAGGTGGATTAGGCCCATTAAACAAAACTTGGAAATGTATTAATATTATTTGTGCTCATACTACTAATGTTGAGCATTTGAAATTGATATTAAGATATATTTTAATACTGTTCTTTGCCGGTTATACTGTAAAACAAAATTTTTTTTGATAGATCTTTATTTTGTGTGTTTTTTTAAGACATTTTATCATCAGTAATGCTGGTATGAGTCAGTAATGATTCTTAATAGAGGCCATCTCCCTCCTTGGCCACCTTCCACAGCTGCTGCCAAGGCTCTAGTCTTTCATGACTCCATCCTTGTTGCTCCAATGATCTTTTTCTGCCACATCCGCTGTTCACACATTCAGGCTCCACTTCACAAAATTCACTTGGGGTCAGAAGCAATATGATATGCACTTACTTTCCCCAACTACAGCAATTGATTCCAACAAGGATCCTTCCTAAGGCTCGCTGGTGACCACTTATCCAGGCCAATGGATTTAAGCAAAGGAGCAGGTCTCTTAAAAGCTGCATTTTTAAGTGCTGATCATTTCACACTCTCTCTCTCTACCTCGAACACACACACACCTTCTGCACTGTCTCATTTTATGGCTGGCTTCTGTGGATGGCTCTATCCCTTGTGACAGTCCGTGGGTACCTTTGCAGCATCTCTCTCTCTCATGTCTATTTGCACCCCAAGAACTGTCATGCCAAAATGCCACCGCATGGCAGCAGAAGAAGCTATGCAGAAGAGAACAACCAAGTTCATCCCAAGACTAAAAAGCATGCCTTATTCGGACATGGCCAGCGAGTTTTAGAGCTGTTTCAGAACAATATCAAAAACTTGTTGGAAGACTAAGTAAATAATATTGTATGCTCTTTTTTCTACTATTCCAACTGTTTGCTTGATGAGATTAGCAGATTGCTTTGGCATAATGTTCTGTTTTTGATACAGTAATAGATGTTGTTTAATAAGTAAATTTCACTTAAGTAGCTTTACACTCTATTGCATATTATATTTTTTTGAAAAATACCCAATGCTGAAGAGTTATTAGTTTGTAATTACTGGGATCCATTTGGTCTCTTTTCTCATGTGTTTTCTTCACATGTGTTTAGTTTCTTCATGAAAACATACAGGTTAGATTGATAAGAACACTAAATTGAATTTGCATTATTACATGTGAGTGCAAGGGTTTGCCATGCAATAGACATGTGCCATTTCTAGAATTGTTTTCTGCTTTGCTGGCAGACTGTAGTTCTTTGTAACTCTAACACTTAGTTTGGACTTTGCAGTTCATAACTGTGGATACAACGTATGGAAAGCATTTGATGTAAATTACTGTATATTCCATCCATTCTCATGTCTGATTATGGGTACCATAATGGGTTCTGGTTTGCCCATTGACCATGTACTTGAATGAGCATATTAAGAAATTAAGTAGTAAAAGTTTTCCTTTGTGAACAACACACAATAATGTCACTGTATTTTACAGTAAAATTATTAGTATATTTTTGCAGTCACTTGGAAACTTAACTGCCTCATTCTCAGTGTGATGCATTGAGTCAGTAGTTGGTACTGAACTTACAAAACATTACTTACAAACTATAAATTATTGTCATTTATCTCTTTATAAACAACATTTTGATTCATGCCACAGACCATTTTTGATTTTTAAAGTTCAAATTTTTTGTCATGCGTGCAAAATGAAATAAAAATCTTGTAACACAAACAGAAAACAATGGATACAACATCAGACATTAAATACAGTCAGTCAGTCAGTCATTATCCAACCCGCTACATCCTAACACAGAGTCATGGGGGTCTGCTGGAGCCAATCCCAGCCAACACAGGCCGCAAGGCAGGAACAAATCCCGGGCAGGGCGCCAGCCCACTGCAGACGCACAGAAAGTTGACACTACCAAAATATCATCCCTGCCAAGACCTAGCAATCACCTTATCCCAGTTGAGAATATGTACACTTCGATTATTTATTTATGTTTCACTAGAGATCTTTATTTATATTCTAAATGACAGACAGACACATTCATAATTAGTGCATGAAAATGCGCAAGCCCACCGCAGGGCACATTAAATACAATGTCAGCCTATTCACATTAAAATCAAATTCAAACACACAACTCTAGATGTGATCAGTATGATTCTGGTGTTAATGAGAAATCTCATCATGTGATAGTACTTAATGTCTATGAATTATGTGGTGCAAATGCTAATGATCCTACATCAACTGCCAGTGCACAGGAGGAAGAAACTAATTGTCCAGAATGGACATAACACTGTTGGCTTTCTAAGACAGCAAGTCATATATACTGTATTTGCTGAACAGAAAGGGTATGTTTTCAAGTTATATTCTGAATGGCTTCGCCCCACTCAGTAGTGCTTTGTGGTTCCAAACAGAACAGGTGCCATAGCATGATGTTATGTAATCAGTAAGGATGGACATCACTGTGTACCTTTAGAAGGTTGTGAGCACAGATGGAAAAAACAGGAGCTCCACAGATATCTAAGGAAGTAATTCATTGATAATGTGATACTTCACAAAAGTTAAATTGTGTTGCAATGAGTAACAAAAGCTACAAGAGATTTAAAGTTGTGTATTTTCTCCACAGCATCTCCATCAATATAAACAGACGTGTGTCCCACCTTTTGTTTAAAAGTCTACAACCAGCTTCTTGGTTTTGCTGACATTAAGGATGAAATGATTGTATTGAAACCACTGTGTCAGAAGGTAAACCTCAAACCATCTCATCATTTTTTGTGATCAGGCCTATCATGGCAGTGTCATCAGCAAGTTTAATGATAAAGAAGAAGAGGTGTCTGGCTATAAGTGAAAGGACTATAGCAGTGGAAGGCAAAGGAATCTTACATGAAACTGGGTTCTTTTTCAATAGTAATTTATGCTTACTTCTGCTTGGGATTCATCCTTTTCCACCTTTTACTTGTTTTTCTACCTTTTGCTTGTTTTGTAATTGTCATTTTGCAAAGAATTATGAGGTACACTTTGTATGAAAATGTGCTATATACTGTAAATATTAATTACATTCAGTGCATACTTGCTGAGTAAGTGAAGCAGTTTACATAAATTGACAATTTTGCCTACTCCATAATGTCACCTTTGTGTGCTAACAGCAGAATTTTGACTGGATACTTTCTGGCTAACACTTCATGCCAATCAATTAATGTGCTGTGTGTTTTGGGATCCAGGCCACAGTTTCCAGCAGTCTCTCCCATGCAAATAAAATAATTCCTAATAAGGTCATGAATTAATGTTACTTCTTCCAGTAGGTAATTTGAAATTCTGAAATGGATTACTTATAAAATTGCAGGTGACACCTAGTTTTGCTGAATTTTAGATCATATAGAAAAAGTTAAATGATGGCCATAACATTAAGTTGTACAGTTATTTATCTGCCTGTTTAATTATAGTATTTCATTTTTTGCTGTGTCATTTACCAGTTGTGACTAGTAACACCTTATTTTTGTTGTCTTAATGTGTCAGAATTCATGTTACAAAATGAAAACAGTAAAGATTCCATCCCAGAGATTACTAAATCTCTAAAATACTCAACCTTAGGGTTAGGCTTTAATAACTGATGCACTCACTTTCTACCAGAATTGATATTATATATGATGAATATATAAGGTATGTGGTTAGTTCTCATGCAGACTTCTCAAACAATACATGAGAATTTTGTAATGAAAGAAAAGGGAGTGTAAAACCAGCCAGCTGTCAGTACTGAGCAGGATTCATTTGGTGGAAAGACCTTTGAACATGTTTGAAACTGACTAGCTTGCTTTGCAAAAGAAAACCAGTTGGACTTCATGTTTTCAACTGAATTTTATGCCTTTAAGGAGGTGTCAAGTGTTTCATTTTTAACAATGTATATTCCTACTGTGAAAAGTAATTCAACAGTGCAGAAAAGTTAATTGTTAGGAGTAATTATATTTGATTTTCTTTTGGGAAATGAAAGTCTGCTCTTAGTAGGCCCTATTTGAAACTGTTCAAGAAATCTCACATTCTTGACTTATGTAAAATTATGTAGGTTGGTGCACAACAATAAAAGGTACTGTAAAAAGTTAAGATAACCTACTAAACTGTCAGTTCTTTCATTTTTCCATTTTAGATTTTTCTGGTTTGATATTTGGGAAAGTAGAACTTGAGGTCCCTCAACTAAGGTGATGGTAGGTTCTGCCTGGAGTGGCATAGAGAAGCCACCATTTGCATCTGTAAATAAACCACAGAACAATGGTGAAAAGAAGGGGAAAAGGGTTTTGTAAAGACAAAGAGACCAATTTACAAGTGGCCATGGTTTCATTTTCCCATTATCCTTATGGGCAGACCTGGAGTGGGAGCAGTCATTTTGATGTAATAAAAAGAATGATTCCAATTCTATTACTTTTTACTTATAAGATTCCTGGTGGGAACCTAGGGATGACAGGCTTTATTAAACACTGTTCATTAAAAACAATTACTTTAAAATACATACAAACACACTTAGTAATTTCACAGAAAATATTACATTTTATCCAGTACTAAATTCATGGCAAACAATGGCTCAGAAGTAAATAGCTTAATGTTTATTTGTTTGCTTTTTTGGTCTTATGTCTTATGCATAACTATATAATGCCTTACGCATACAGGTGTGATTTGGGATGTAGAAAGTGTTCATTACCATTTCAACTTGTGCAATAGTACAGGTGTGCAGCATGTTTATAGCCTGGTTATACAGGAGAGACTGCCCTATCATCGCAGGGGTTGTTCAAGAAATGATGCTGCATCTAGCATAACATGTAGACACCCACATTTGACCTACAGTCTCCTCAACTGTGGCTTAGAGAAATTAATTATAGATGAGGCACAAGTATCTATCTTACCTCGACAGACAGTGTATGTTTTCGTTCCTATACAACAGGTTTCTATAGAAGATATACAACCTTCTTAATATGAAACATTTATCTAAAATAGGCCATTTACATTTTATACAATATTGGTTAAATATTTTTTCTGAAATTATTTTCATCGTTATTTCTAGCTGCCACACTGACTCCCAGGTATCTCAATGTGAGGGTTTACCGAAATCCATGACTCCTCTGCCTGCAAAAGTTTGTCTACTAATCTTTTTAATGTTTTGCCTTCAGTATTGAGATATGTCACAGCTTTACACAATAGATAACTACTGTATAAATGCTCACACCTTGTTCAATGAAATATTTTAAAATTGGAAACTTAAGAAAAAATAAATAAGAGAAAAATAAACAAATAAATAAATAAGAAAAATAAACTCATAATTGGATCACTGTTGTCCATAAATCTGTCCTGACAGAATGAGACAAAATCAAAGTACTTAAATCACTCCTACCTTATGTGATCTAAAACAGGAATAGGTACAATGTCTGATGTGCACTGCCTGTGGTTGTATTGTCTAATCTACAAGATTAATGTAAATTAATTGTGTTATAATGAATGTACACTCAACTACTCTCTTCACACAAAAGAAAAAAAAAACATTTTGTTACCTGTCCTAACAAGACAAAATCAGAAGCAGCTGCACCACAATCTTTTCAAAATACCCACCTTCATTAGTTTCCTCCATAAAAAAGCCTGATAGGAATGTATTTGAGAACAAACTAACAAAAGATCTGATCTACTGCTGACTCTTTCTAAGCTTTGCTTGCACAAAGACATTGTATTTAAGTACTTTCTCTGAGTAATGAGGACCAATAAAAGCAAGCACAAACAAGAATTCAAAAATACAAACTGAGCATTTATATACAGTTTTCACTGAAATTTGAATATTACAGCTTTACTTTGTTGCCTTACGTTACAAAGAGGCAAATTTAATTTATGTTTAGTATTTATAGGGTAGCTCCTTTAAGAGCATTCCTCACCATCAAAAAGATTTCAAATTATCAGTTAGAGTTGCTTAAGGCGCCGATTGTTTTCCAAGTGACTAAAATGCCACATATCCTTTATGAACAATTTAAATGACAGGCAGAACTCACTGCTTTGACTCACAATTGAAATACATTTATAGTATAGGCTTTTCCTTATACTTAGGCAGACCTTCAGTTTTGAGTATACCCACATGATCACTCTATCTATATATAATAATAATTATTTTGGTTGACTTTCTGATCCTGCATTTTTTATTACAGGGTCAGATGGAACAAAAGATTACCCTGGAAGCATTCACTGCAAGGCAGAAACCAACCAACAAGGTGCCAGCCCTAAACTGGGATAATATTTCATGGTTGATCTACTTACTGATATTAACTTGTAAGTTGTATTTGAAATGAGCGATATTTTCATGTCAATTTGAGTAGCAGAGGTACCAGATTTCTAATTTTTGTTCACAGAATAAGACATCTTCCAGAACATCACATCCTACACCATCTGATTGTTATTAGGAGGTTGTCCATTCAGCATCAGAAGATTAAGTTCAGTCTTATTAATGTATGAAGTCTAAACTGAACAGGCTAAATGTACTAAAATAAAAGTAAAATATTTCCTGAAGTAAATCTGCTTACTACCCCTGGTAACAGCATTCTCAGCTTTGTGGCTCCTCCAGACTAGAACTCTCGTCTTATATCCCTTTTGATACCAATATCCAATTTGTGAATACAATTCTTTATGAAAGTAACCTTTTAATTATTAGTGCATGAAACCTAAATTTAAACACGTACCTTAATCTTTCCTCTTTGGCATTAGTTCTTTAGTGGTTACAGGGTCATTATTGTACACATGACAATAATTTACTGTCTACCTGCATTATTATATGTACATCCATTTATAATCAAACGCATTTAATCTATCTAGAGCCATTTCCAGCAGCATTAGGTGAAGGCAGGGACTAACCAAGTTATTTTTATAATTACTTCAATTCAAATCAATCTTAAAACATCTAATACTGTAATGTTATTTGCTTTCTAAGAACTTACAGTAGAAACATAAATATGATTTAAAATATGCACTGGTTGTATCCACAAATACTATGAATATTAACTCAATCAGGAGTGACTGTCTTCTCCATAATGTATTCTGTTTCATATTGTTATGAAACATCAGTTAAAGTGAACTTTTAACACAAAGTATTCTGTACAGCACCTTTCTAGAGTGATCACTATATCAAGGTGCCCTACATGTACTGAACTGTTTTGTAATTGTTAACATACTGTGACCACTAGAAGGTGTAGAAGAGCCAAGACTGAAAACCATGCCATAAAGTGTCAAGATAAGGTATCATTTAATTACAAATTTGTTTTAGTAAAGTCGGTCTTCTTAACTTCAATAAATACAGCTGTGGATTTCTTAAAGGTAAAATCTGTCTGACAGGTGAGTCAAATGGTATCCACCCACAGAAGCTACCATTTAGGAGTATTTCTGTACCTTATGGTGATCATACAATTGGTGAATTTCCTGTCCTCTTCTCCAACTCCTCTTTATACTGTTTTGAAAGCAGTCCCCTTATCTTCCCTTTGACTTTCCTAGGCTGGGTTGATACTGCAAAATATCTGTTCATCTTTCTAGGCTTTTACTTCTTGACATACTTCTAATCCCTTCCTGAAAATAAACCAGAACAGACTCTCAGGAATCTGGAGATATTAAGCTCTTTTTAGTGGCTATACCCATGCTCCAACAAGTTTTGCCTATGGACAAAGAGCAAACACTGACAAAATATATTTTTAACAACTGGAGCACCTGCAGTTTAAGTTGTGGAGTTTGACTTTTAGTCTAACTCTGTAATCACTAGGCCTGATTGCATGTTAAACTATGATATGTTTCATACGAAAGTGACTTTTTTGGTTATTCAAATAAGCAATAGGATGTTTATTTTAAAACATGCTTTCCCAAGATGCTTTATATTTACATTATCAGATAAGATGCCTTTACATATAATCTGAGCCTGTCTCATCAGTCAAAAAAAAAAATTCAAACTAATGACACAATCCGTATTTTGTGTATATAAAGAAAATCATATAAAAACTGGTTTAATTTTCAGTCTAATTAAGAATCCACCATACTCCAATGCAATAAATGGCTTTGAAATTCCCTATGCCTCTTCATCTGTTAAACCAAACTGTACATTTTGGTAAATTACATTCTGGTTTCTGTTGATAATAGTATAAAGAGTGATATCTGAAATAAAGGAAAGTTTTGTGTAAGTTATCCAAAGAAAAACGATAAACAAAGGGTTCCATGCAGATACCCCATTTATTACAGGTTAAATAAAGATGTTAAGTACATAAAACAACAGATTCTAGTTGGATGATAGGCAGTTTCCTGTCTTCTGTTCAAATGACAGCAGTCTTTATTTATGTGAATTTTTTAAATCATAAAGAGTGGAAGAGGTAGGGCAAGAGGCGGTTTCACGGGTGGTCATCAGTTTCTGATTTTCCAGACTGTGGGAGAAAATACAACTGGTCAGGAGTCTGTGTAACTACAATATTCTTCTCAAAGTCCTTTGATGTCAGAGCCACATTTGACCTGTGTTTCTGGCAGATTAAAAGATAATTTTTTGAGCTGGGAAATTACCTTGTTATTTATGTAAAGGCAAAAATGTTGTTCAAATTTGTTACACTTAATTTAATTATATAAAACTGTTGCTTCCTGAGAAGATCTCATACACAATACAAAAGCCTTTAATCACTCTAGAAAATCAAGTCCATATTGTGAAAGATGTATTTTGCACTAATGACAGAAAAATTGCAACAAAGCAACAAAACATCTAATATGTTAACCACTTGATTGGTGAATCTGTAAGAATTTACAGACATCTAATCAGATAAACAATAAACCTGGATTTTAATAACATGCATATATAAATATGTTACTTTAATGTTCAGATGCATTCATGGAAATCTTTAAATGACATGTAATAAACAAAATTAAGTACCATCTGTTATATCACATTGAATGAAACCAGTGTTTCTTCAGTTTAAGTATTAAGTCACATAATGCTTTTCTTGACAGAAACCACTTTCTTTTTTGGGGTAGGGAGAGGAAAAAAAGAACAACGTATAAATGTACTATATAACACTTCTCTGTCACAAATTGATTTAGTATTCAGTTGTTTTTTTAATTATACTACTTATATTTGGGGTAAACTATAGGCCTTTAAAGCTATTCCATTCTATCTCAGCAGATATACTGTATATAGCAGATATGTTAAAAATAGAATAAACAAAGTTACACAATAGAGGTTAGGAAGATGGTATCAGGTAGGAATGCTGCTGACATTAAGTAAAGTTGTAATTTCATTAAATAATGCAGTAAAACATATTTTAAAGAAATACATTTAGACCATCACATACATTTACTATGTACCAACTGCAGAAACACAAAAAATGTTCATAAAACTAAATAGCTGACTAATTTACAAAGTTTTATTTTATAACAAGTTTAATAGAGAGAATTCAGCTAAAAGCACAATTTCACTTTAATTTCATGTTAAGAAAAATCCACATTGGAAAAGTCCAATCTACCAAAAGAAATAAGTATTAGATAGATAGATAGATAGATAGATAGATAGATAGATAGATAGATAGATAGATAGATAGATAGATAGATAGATAGATATAGATAGATAGATAGATAGATAGATAGATAGATAGATAGATAGATAGATACTTTATTAATCCCCAAGGGGAAATTCACAGCTGTTAAAGATATAAGGTCATATGAAAAAGTTTGGGAACACCTCTCAGCCTGCATAATAATTTACTCTACTTTCAACAAAAAAGATAACAGTGGTATGTCTTTCATTTCCTAGGAACATCTGAGTGTACTGGGGTGTTTTCCTAACAAAGATTTTTAGTGAAGTAGTATTTAGTTGTTTGAAATTAAATTAAATGTGAAAAACTGACTGTGCAAAAATTTGGGTCCCCTTGTAATTTTGCTGATTTGAATGCATGTAACTGCTCAATACGGATTACTTGCAACACCAAATTGGTTGGATTAGCTTGTTAAGCCTTGCATTTCTTAGACAGGTGTGTCCAATCATGAGAAAATGTATTTAAGGTGGTCAATTGCAACTTGTGCTTCCCTTTGACTCCTCTGAAGAGTGACAGCATGGGATCCTCAAAGCAACTCTCAAAAAATTTGAAAACAAAGATTGTTCAGTATTATGGTTTAGGGGAAGGCTACAAAAAGCTATCTCAGAGGTTTAAACTGTCAGTTTCAACTCTAAGGAATGTAAATCAGGAAATGGAAGGCCACAGGCACAGTTGCTGTTAAACCCAGATCTGGCAGGCCAAGAAAAATACAGGAGCAGCATATGCACAGGATTGTGAGAATGGTTACAGACAACCCACAGATCACCTCCAAAGACCTGCAAGAACATCTTGCTGCAGATGGTGTATCTGTACATTGTTCTACAATTCAGCGCAACTTGCACAAAGAATATCTGTATGGCAGGGTGATGAGAAAGAAGGCCCTTCCTGCACTCATGCCACAAATAGAGTCACTTGTTGTCTGCAAATGCTCATTTAGACAAGCCAGATTCGATTATGGAACAAAAGTGCTTTGGGACTGATGATACAAAAATTTAGTTATTTGTTCATAACAAAAAGTGCTTTGCATGGTGGAAGAAGAACACCGCATTCCAAGAAAAACACCTGCTACCTATTGTCAAATTAGTTGGAGGTTCCATCATGCTGTAGGGCTGTGTGGCTAGTTCAGGGACTGGGACCCTTGTTAATGTTGAGGGTTGGATGAATTCAACCCAGTATCAACAAATTCTTCAGGATACTGTTTAAGCATCAGTCACAAAGTTGAAGTTACGCAGGGGTTGGATATTCCAACAAGACAATGACCCAAAACCACAGTTTCGAATCTAAAAGGCATTCATGCAGAGGGGAGAAGTACAATGTCTGGAATGACTGTCACAGTCCCCTGACTTGAATATCAACGAAAATCCTATGGGATGATTTGAAGGAGGCTGTCCCATGCTTGGGCAGCCATCAAATTTAACTGAACTGGAGAGATTTTGTATGGACGAATGGTCAAAAATACCTCCATCCAGAATCCAGACACTTATCAAAGGCTATAGGAGGCGTCTAGAGGCTGTTATATTTGCAAAAGGAGGCTCAACTAAGTATTGATGCAATATCTCTGTTGGGGTGCCCAAATTTATGCACCTGTCTAATTTGGTTATGATGCATATTGCATATTTTCTGTTAATCCAATAAACTTAATGTCACTGCTGAAATACTACTGTTTCCATAAGGCATGTCATACATTAAAAGGAAGTTGCTACTTTGAAAGTTCAACCAATGATAAACAAAAATCCAAAGAATTAAGAGGGGTTCCAAAACTTTTTCATAAGACTGTAGATAGATAGATAGATAGATAGATAGATAGATAGATAGATAGATAGATAGATAGATTGATTAGATAGATAGATAGATAGATAGATAGATAGATAGATAGATAGATAGATAGATAGATAGATAGATAGATAGATAGATAGATAGATAGATAGATAGATAAGAAATTCTATATATGCATGTGTGTGTTTCAAATTTCACATTTACAAACCTTCTTAATCCAGTTCAGAGTTGCAGGGGCCAATCATATTTGCACTGAAGGCAGGGCAGGTAATGACCTTGAGCGTGTTGCCACACAAAGAATCAACAAATAACAAATAATTTACAAATGTAAGGATATGGCAGATAAACCCACTGAGTCACAGGGAGAATGCACAAGCTACACAAGGACAAAAACTATTTGCAGGATACATACTCAGGATACTGGATCCATGATATATAGCTGCAGTCTATTTGAAATGTTTCCTTGAACATGGAGGTGGTCATAATAACAAACTGTGCTGGCAGGCTGATGTAATAACTTGAAATACTGTACATGGGTGTACTGGTGCTAGGTCTGTCATAAGCTTTATTTAGAAGTGGCTTATTGTTTTAATTATTTTAATCATTTGTGTGGTAATGAAAGCTTCTTTCAAACATGCATATTATTCATAGTGTAGTTGGGGGAAAACACAAGAAGTTTAAAGATTGTTGAGGTGCCAACTGGGTTGCCCCATTAATTTGATGCCTTTGGCACAGAAAGTAAAATAAGCGTGCAATGGAACAAAACCAGAACAAAACAATAGGAAGGCCTGCAGTCAACTCTAGTCCAAATGCAACTACATCTTCTGGGGGGCAGTCAGCTTTTACAGGACTCCAACTGGAGCCCTCATGGGTTATCTTCTCTATGCTGTGGATGACAAAAAAGATGGTACTGTGCTTGGTACTGATAGAGCCCCCTCCTGTCTCGGAGTGGAAGTACACAAGACTGATGAGCGTGGAAGAGGATCCTTCGACAAGCATGCATGATAAAGGATTTTGCCAGTTGCTAAGTCAAGAAAATGTCAATATAGCTGGACATATTTAAACAAACAAGTGATATTTTTTCTCCTTTGAGATTATCTGCTAGACAAAATGTTTGGAAATTACATGTACTCTAATAAATGAGCTCTCATCCAAAATGAGGGAAAAAATCTGTTACAGAAAATTTCTACTTGTTCTACCTTAATAAATTAAAATATCTCCCACCAGCAAAAAAGAGTGGTGTATTAAGAGAGCAGTGAGACAACAGCAAAATGTATGGTGCCTCATTCTTAGGGTGGAAAAGAAACTTAATGCAACAGAAAATAAGATGTAATAGATTACAGCTTTGAGTCCTTATGTTTCTTATAGTAGTTCAATGTGCTATTTTACAATTTCTTATCCATAGTTTTATTTATGCATTAAATACAACATAGTGAGATATTATAAGCTTTGGATTTTTTATGCAGCTTGTATGATCAGCTCCTCTTTCCTGCGACTGAAAATGATGAATGCAGTACTAAGATGATCTGCAGAACTTGGCAACCAAGCATTGCATGCTCAGTGCCAGCAAAAGCAACACCAGAACTCCCTCTAATTATTGCATTATAATACTTCTTCTTCTTCTTTCGGCTGCTCCCGTTAGGGGTTGCCACAGCGGATCATCTTCTTCCATATCTTTCTGTCCTCTGCATCTTGTTCTGTTACACCCATCACTTGCATGTCCTCTCTCACCACATCCATAAACCTTCTCTTAGGCCTTCCTCTTTCCTGGCAGCTCTATGCTTAGCATCCTTCTCCCAATATACCCAGCATGTCTCCTCTGCACATGTCCAAACCAACGCAATCTTGCCTCTCTGACTTTGTCTCCCAACCGTCCAACTTGAGCCGACCCTCTAATGTACTCATTTCTAATCCTATCCATCCTTGTCACACCCAATGCAAATATTAGCATCTTTAACTTTGCCACCTCCAGCTCTGTCTCCCCGCTTTCTGGTCAGTGCCACCGTCTCCAACCCATATAACACAGCTGGTCTCACTACCGTCATGTAGACCTTCAATTTCACTCTTGCTGATACCCGTCTGACACAAATTACACCTGACACTCTTCTCCACCCATTCCACCCTGCCTGCACTCTCTTTTTCACTTCTCTTCCACAATCCCCATTACTCTGTACTGTTGATCCCAAGTATTTAAACTCATCCACCTTCGCCAACTCTACTCCCTGCATCCTCACCATTCCACTGACCTCCCTCTCATTTACACACATGTATTCTATCTTGTTCCTACTGACCTTCATTCCTCTCCTCTCTAGAGCATATCTGCACCTCTCCAGGGTCTCCTGAACCTGCTCCCTACTATCACTACAGATAACAATGTCATCGGCAAACATCATAGTCCACGGGGACTCCTGTCTAATCTCGTCTGTCAGCCTGTCCATCACCATTGCAAATAAGAAAGGGCTGATCCCTGATGTAATCCCACCTCCAACTTGAATGCATCTGTTGCTCCTACCGCAGACCTCACCACTGTCACACTTCCCTCGTACATATCCTGTACAATTCTTACGTACTCCTCTGCCACTCCCGACTTCCTCATACAATACCACAGCTCCTCTCGAGGCACCCTGTCATATGCTTTCTCCAGGTCCACAGAGACACAATGCAACTCCTTATTACATTATAATACAGTAGGTACAATTCACTAAAGGCTGCCTGTCGGCTTCCAGGAAAGGTACAAATTAATTCACAAATGACAATCATCTTTACACATTATAGAAAAACTAAGGGGCTTCGCTCGGCAACTCCCTGGCCTGCGCTATGCGCCAGCCACTTCAGTCTGTGCTGCTCGTGTAGGTGGATTTCACTTTCACCAAACAACAAATCTTTTAATTCTCACGGATATGCCTCTTCATTAGGAAGAAACACTACTTTTCCCTGATGGCAACACTAATTAGACGATCTACAAGTCTCCGACTTAAAGTTTAAATCCGAACAATATCTACATATTTCTGTCATATCACCTATATATATATCACCATATATTCAATCTCTTTTCGCTGTTCTGTTATTTTACCGAGTAATAATTTCCGTTTGTTTGCACTAATGCAATCTTTACTATCAGTTTTTTGAGATTTTCGAATTTTAGTACTTTCACTATCTCTAAACTGCTGTGCATGTGTATCGCGCCAACCTTTTTGAACCTTTTTACGACGTTCTACTTTGTCATCTACTCTTTGTCTTTTATTTCCGGCCCTGGCTGTGGTTAAATCTCTTGGCAGAAAGTCTCGTCTCGCGGAACATGAAATTATCTCTCTGAAAAAGTCTTGTCTCTTCCCAGGATTTTTTGATATAATAGAGAGATATAAATAAGTCGTTAAAACAAAAATGAATTTACTAATTAGATTTCTTTTTAAATGTATTAATAATAATAATAATAATACATTTTAATAATAATTCATTTTTTATATTTAGCGCCTTTCCCATGCTCAAGGCGCTTGAACAAGAACATCGAACAAGTACATAATATATGAGCAACAAAGCAAAAACATAAAAATCCCAAATATGGTACTTAAAATACTAAAGATAAAATAGGGTGGCACAATAGATTTTGGATTGCATGATGCAATCCCATCTGATGTTATTCTACATATTATTTTTAAGGGGTTGGTTGTGATTTCAGATTTGAGTCTCCCTAAGAGATATGCAAAAATTGCAAACCAAAATGATTTGAAAGTGTACAGCATTCCCAGGGAGGCAAGCACTTGATGACACTGTTCCATCTTTGGTCTTGTCTTGGATACAATATATTTGTAGATTGCAGAATTTTTTGACAAATTACTACACTCTTTGCACTGAACAAAAACTTATTTTATGGATGTCTGCATTCCATTCCTTATCTGAAATTGTAATTGAAAAATAATTTTCTTGTAGTCTAAATAAATTCTTTAAAATGTATTGGTAGAATCTAGAGATACTACCTGTATTTCCAGCAAAACACATATTGTTTCAGGAAAAGATGATGACAGAATATGTCTAAAGTTAGACAAGTTATTTTTGAGGAAATGTCCATCTTCTATAGTATATGTTAAAACTGGTGAATTGCTGGAAGACTGTATTTATGACATGGCAGTTCAAATGGCACATATGCATTATTTCCTTAGAGATCTCTAAAGGACTGGATAACTAGTGACTTTCATAAACTAAAATAGATTGAGAACAATATATTTACACATTCTGAAAAGGACATTTTGAACACAACTGTTATTAGTAGTTAGTTCTATTACCATACTGGGATGCCTTCTGTGTAATGTCCGACTCGCTACCTTTTCATGACATGGATTTTGGTTAAAAGTGCACTTTCTTTCGAAAGCCCAAGGACTATGCTATCAGGGCAGGTGACAACTGAAAATGTTCTTGCCATTTCTGTTTGCATAAGTGAAGAACTGGTATCCTGTTTAGAGCTGGTTCCTGCCTTGTGTCCATTACTACCAAGATATGGTGACAATGAAAAAATGGATTTAGCAAACTTATTAAAGTAAACTGTTTCTACAGAACACTGGAAAACAGTTAAAGAATAAGCCTGTTTACCTGAGAGGAGGATTTTATGGTATAGGCAAAAAAATAATATCCCAATATTTTCTGTCATTTTGATGGTAATAATGACAATTTGTACAGCTAAAAAATGAAAATAAACTGCAAAAATATTGTGGTCTTAAATAAATGAAAGACGAAAACTGGCATAGTCAAAAATATGAAAAGAACTTATTGTAGTTATAAGTAAAAACAAGAGCCAAAAAATGTTACTGCAGTTTAAATGCTGTACTGCAAATATTATATAACTGAACCTTTCTCAAAGGCAAACTACAGATCCCATTCTGTATGTTAAACTTTTATACAATGTTAAATCAACAACAGTAATATACAGTAGTAACTATTAAATAATGTTCAGGGCTTTTGGAAATAGAAGAACTACATTAATGCAAACAAAGTTGACAGATTTTATACATAAACAGTAAGACATATACAGTACACTAGCAATAACAGCTACACTCAGGGCTAAATCTGGATTGATAAATACTCAGGCTACATTTAATAGTTGTTTTGTATGCTGATATAGGCTTTTTTTTTAGGAATTCTAAAAAGAAAGTCTTACTGTACATGATTGTTCATGTGCTTGTCACAGGCTGTATGCTAAAGACAAACGTCTGTTTACTAATTGTGGTTAAATAGCAGCATTGTTGCAAGTTACAACATTTTCACCTGGGGTAAATGTCCCCTCAGAAGGCATGTCTTTATAATGTAACTTTCTATATCTTGGGGAAGTTCACCTTGTGAATTTTCAACCAATAAAATTTATGTCACTGTCCAACTTAACAATCATCTAACAGTCATCAAAGCAGAGCTTAAAATCTAGCTGTAAAGTCACACGTCTAGGTTCTGCTCCTGACTCTGTTCTACCCGAGTGTGTTAATGTACTCAGAGCTGCAAAACCAGAGCATCCAGTTTTGTATATACCATCCTCTGTCAGTATTACCATTAACATTACTGTTGCCCTGGCTGTGAATTCTCCAACACTGTCATTACTGTAGTGTTTCTTAAAATGAGGGTCAAGTGCTAATGCTTGTCCACTTGTTCAAGAACTACAGAACAAGCATTTTTTATATTTTGGTCGTATCTGTGTCTTCACTCTTAACTACAAGAATGCCACTGTTGAACAAGGACAGCACATTTATGACACAATTGGTACCATTTACATGACAGATCACTGGTAAATTTAACAGCAGGGTCAAGTGCTTTGCTTGCAGATTTTAATACAACAACATCAAGCCATGTTGGGAGAAGGTGATTGAGTTTTTTGTCTGTACCCAATACAAGAACAATGGCTTTTTCTTCTGTTCAATGAATCTCTCTTACATGCACTGACTGGAGCTTCATTGTGTTGATGATTTTGCAATGAGTTTATGGGTTGGAAGGTTCAGTTGTTCTTATAGCTCTGCCAGGGCTCCCTTCTTTTTCCAGAACACTCCAACCACATATTCCAAAATCCAGTGGTTCAATTCTAGCATCCTTCGGTGGTGGTTTGACCAGGGCCCAATTCTTGGCTTTACTTTCTTTGCTGTTTATTTGTGTATAATACTGTTTTATTAATTCTATTGGTTCATGTCCTGAAAATGTTTTGGTTCCTTTCTTTTTGCATTGTATAATTATTTAATTCATTTTGATTTCTATTAGTCTTTTTGCATTTTATATTTATTTTGTTAGCTATGTTCTTTGTTTTGCATATGTTGAGTCCAAGACAGTTGTGGGGATCACCATCAGCCTATATACACTGTTGATGTGCCTCTGATGATTGCTGTGTTCAAAATAGACAAATCTTTCCCAATTAATGATTAATAGTGCACTAAGAAAGCTTGCCCTTTTCACAGATTCCAGTGGTCTTTCTGTTGTTGTGCAATTATTTTAGGTTTCTAGACCATAGCTGTGTAGCTACAATGCTTAATCAATGAACTGAACTGTCAGAGAAACAGGTTTCAGAGGGCCTGCTGTTTTTGTAACAAAAGTGCTCACCAATTCTTTACAAAGCATTAAATACATGAATTATACAATATGAATAGAGTTATTTGACTGAAATAGCTGGGCATGATGTACTTTCGGCTGAAAGTATTCAGAAGTTGTTTGACCCATCCCTCTTGATGATTTGAATTATTACGATGTCTATTACAATTAGTGACAATGTTGGTTATGTCTTACCTCTAGTCTTACCACTTTTTTTGTCATAGGGCACTTTCTTGTAAATAATATGGCTTAATATTACTAGTTTTGTATGGTCAGTTTGGGGTTCTTCATGAGTGAGATGACTTGTAAAGAATTTCATATTCTTCACTTTGTGGCTAACACACTATAATGAAACAAACTGGCTGCTAAAATCACTTTAGCTGTCATCAAATTTCAACATATTACACAAACCATCATTTCTTGTATAGTATTAGTGTTCTAGAATTAAACCTCCTCCATGTGAGCAAAGTTAAGCTTTGTCAGGCAATTAAATCAGCAGTTGTGAATTCAGAGCCTAAGTGCATTTCCTGTGTCTTCATTTAAACTTTTGTCATGCATATTTTTTTAAATTATTAACCAAACATGCTGTTAGTTATAGATGCTGTATCAAAACACTGAAAGCCAATGAGGTTATCAGGTAGGCTTTAGTATATTTTGAAACCTTCAGACTGTCTTATGCAAATACATACTCAATAAAGCAAGATGGCAATTCTCAAGTATAACAACATCACTATAATTGCAAACAATATTTTATAGACCAACCTTTTGAAAATGTAAAGTGATGTCACTACCATTTTCTATGAAGCACAATAGTTGCTTTGCACACTACAACAATGTACGTTCACCTCAACAGGCTAAGTCCTTCATTTTTTCTTCAACATAATTTGACCAATTAATGTGAGGTATTAGGCTTGAGTTAAAGAGAGTGTTTAGTTGTAGGAACGTGATGAGATTGTAACAACTGGACAGGTTTTCCTGGTGATGGCAGCATTAAGCATGGTGAAGTACAAGACCATGAACAAATATTTGACCTCTTCCTAAATTTCCTCTATGACTGAAAATTTTGATAGTAAATATTTTCAAAATCTAATCTACATATTATACATATAAGCAGATTTTGGTATGTCTAGCAGTTACACTCTGAGTGTTTTTAGCATTAATGTTTGTGATTGATCATCATTTTAGAATCTATTTAGTATTACATGTATTAACAAAATGGATTACAGTTTATATTCCAACAGATGGCACATCACAAACATTAGCACTGCTGATGAGAATCCTGTACCAAATGTCATATAATTGAGGCAACAAACAAACTGATACTATAATTTAATAAAGGAATATTTAAATAGAAGAAGCAATATTGGAAATAAAAATAATTATAGAGGGAGTACAGATCTAATTCCAGTTAATTAAACATTCTGGTGATTGTCCCTTATTAATTAAGCAAAATGAGGGCAAGAATAAATTATGTAAATAAATACAAATTCCATTCAAATTCAATTAATAGCTATAAATAGGTCACACTGTCCTCCAAGGATAAAGTTTGAGATGTGATACTATAAGATACTAACACTGTATGACAGTCAATACGTTCTAATGGGATTAGTACTTGCTCTATCAGTCTCTTTTATTTTCTATCATTTTGTTCTATTTAAAATATTCATTTTAGGTTGTTGTTTCAGTTGTATACACCATCTGTTGGAATAAAAATACAGTGCCATTTATTAGTACACAGAACAAATACATTGAAATTAATGTGCCGAGAATGACTCCCTTGAGTGAGTGTATCATGAATGATGTGATAGGTTTAGTGGACTACAGTTACACTCTGTTAAAGTAATTTTAATTAGGTAACATTTCTGCACTTAGAATTAAGCACTATACCAATAGTCTATTGTAAATCATGAACTAGGCGAGACAGTATTATTTAAAAGGCATCTGAGGGAACAAATAACACTTTTATTTAATGGACCAAGTTAAAAGAACTTGATTGGATGCAAAAGTATAGTCAGTAGGCTGAACATAGCCAGGCTTAACTGAAGCAAGCACAGCGCAATACAAATTTCACTTATTTTGACCTTTATATCAGAGTAGCTAGCCCAAACAAATTATATCACAATAAAAAGGAAACTCCTGAAGAGATCAGAAAAAACATGTCGATATAAATTAGTTTGAAAAGGACTACATAGAAATTTCTAAGACAATAAGGCTACACCATACCACAGCGACAGCCACAATCTCCAAATGAAAAATGCTAGATAAGGAAAAAGACATGGATTGCATTAATTTTTGTGAAAGGCTAAGACAACATTCTACAATAAAAACATTGTAACAACAAACAAACATGGTGATAGTAGTTTGATGATGTGTGGATGCTTTGCTGAATTATAATAAGCGAAGGGACCATGAATTCTGTTCTATATCAGAAAATTCTTAAGGAGTATATCAAGTCATTTCTCTGTAAACTGAACATGGAAAGTACTTGAGTCAGAATAATGATTCAAAACATAAAAGCATGTCCACAGCAGAATGACTCAAAAGAATCAATAATAAAGCTTGGGACTGGCCTAGTCAAAGTTTAGACCTATACTCAATAGATATTCTGTGTCAGGATCTGAAATCAACAGATCCTACTCAAAAGCAAAACCCAATTACTTTTTACTTAAAGAAAAATGGTTAAAGTGGAAAAGTTGTTAAAAACAACTTTGTAAAAGTCTGATATTTAGTTTTAAGAAGTGTTCATCTGTAGTCATTGCAGTTATAGATGGCATTACCAATGCAAAGAGGTAATTATTTTTTCACACAGTGCCAGCTGGTGTTGCATAACTTGGTTCATTCAATGTGGTTTTTTTTTTTTTGTTAAATCATGAATCCTTTATCTTATATTAACATTTGATTCAAGAAAACAAAAAACATCTATCCAGTTTCCAAACCTGCTTACCCAGATCAGGGTCACAGGAATATTAGAGCCTATCTCACTAAGACAGGGACAATCCCTGGCACCAGCCAACTGTAGAGTGAATACACACAAAGGCAGGGCTAATTTATCATTGCCAATCAAATTAACTTGCTTGACTTTGCATTCTGAGAAAAAAACTACAACACCTGGAAGAAACCGACATGAATACCAGGAGAACATGCAAAGTGTATACATGGAGCACCAAAACTTGAATTTCAGCCTCCTTGTTGTGATGCAGTATTGTTACCATTGCACCTCCAAGCTGCCCGGAATAAAAAAATATATATTTTTTTAAATTCAGTTATACGGTGGGTCAAGTACTTTTTCATAGCACTGCATAACAGAGAATAAGGGCTAATCCTGTCCACTGAATATTACAGTGATGTCATCACCCAATATTCAGGAAAAGTGCTAAGAGTTTCCCAGTCAACAGAAACAGTTTTGACTTTACTTAAGCCTATGTTACATTAGACAACTTTTCCAAACATTTCAGTAGTAGCCTTCATTTTCATAATCTAAAGTTGGAGGCATCAGCTGTGTACTCCTGTGAAGTCAACTGCCTAATATGACACGCCGAACAACAGAAACCAACTAGCGTGCAACTCGATCCATAAAATCTAACAGGTTTAATTTTCTCTTTAGTTGCAGGGACACACTGTGTGTTTGTGCTGATAACTAATGCATGATCATCTGCAAGTACAATGCACAGAATGTTGAAATGAGGAATAGGGAACATGCATGTTGATCCTTGCAAACAAAAAACAGCCTTGTCTTTCTCATATCTCGTGTTTTAAATACTAAAACAGAATGAAAAAAGGCCCAAGATTATGACTGAACTCGCTGTACCTATTAACCTTCGTACAGCTCTGGCTCCGTCAGGGAACTTTGTATCTCACAAAAAGAACACAGCCTCATCTCTATAATGTCTTGTGCTTTACATACCATGACAGAATGGAAAAAGAAAACAAAAGAAGGGTTGAGATTGTTGCTGAACTTGTTGCAACTGTTAACCCTATGTGAAGCATGAGTTTTGTCAGGCAGCATGCTATTTGTTGTCAGAAAAAGGGGCAAGCACAACTACACTGGAAGATAAGTACTCAGTTGGTAAAGAAGACATGCCCAGCACTTTTCAGATGTTTAAACTGGCATAGTTCAGCTACAGGATCAGTCTAGGAGGGAACTGACCTGAGGTAAAGGCAGTAGTACAGAATTTGCCATTAGTAGCAAAAGGTTTCTTCATTTACGGGTGCCACATATTTGGCCAAGGTAAAAGTAAAATTCTGCAGAAGACTTACAGGAAACATAGAGTGCTGCAATGAAATCACAAAATGCACTACATACTGTAGTGTGGGAAAGCAGAATCTGCTAGTGGGCAATATATGGTATGCTGAATGACCCAAATGAATAACAGGCAAGGGCTTCAGCACCAGTAATAACTCAATTTTGGTTAGCAACATAAAATGTTCTCTAAGATACTAAAGGTGGTGGGGATGGAGTAGGTGACAGGAGTTCTTGACACTCTAGGAAGAGAGATATAGAGGCATTGGAAGTCATGAAAGAAGCTATAGGACCTACTTGCTAACAAGTTGCAGCACCTGGCCACTAGGTGTACAGCTTGAGGTAAGCTATCCCTTTGAGAGTGAGTCAAGGGAGGGCAGGTGGGTGGCCATTTCTCTGCTAAATGTGTTCTAGAGGTAGTGTAAATTGATAACATATGGTGCTATAGTGAATTCTAAAAGAACCGGGCTTTTAAGAACAAATGAAGGCTAAAAAGATACAGTGACACCACAGGCTGTTATATGTTCTAGCATGGAATTCCTAATTTAACTAATTTTGTATTGGTATGTTTAAAAAACATTTTTCCTCATCTCTTCTGGAATGTCCTTTGATCTAGGTATAATGTTCTTCTACAAACCTTGTGATGAGGACTTCACATTCACAATAAGGGCTAATATATGCTGAAGGTTAGATTCAACATGTTACGATCTGGCTTTTTTTTAATTTTCACAATTATTTCTTACTCTGTAAAAATATTTTTAAACATCTTTTTTTTTTTTAGAGCCAAGGATAAGAAAGATCATATTTATGTATTATTTCAACATTTTTTTTGTCTGTTAAAAATCAATTATGCTCTTGTATGGTGCTATTTTCTTTTTGTATAGGTGCCATCATTTTGCGGTGCTTAGTGTCTATCATTTTTATGGTGTTGTCAGGTAAGTTCACCTTGTATGGTGCATGACATCGCCATGTCAAAGGTATAAAGGTCAGATATTCTAGCATGGAATTCCTGGGGCAATATTTGGGTTCCTCTGACATCAGCAGTGATTATTAGACTTGCCTAAAGATGAACCCAAGAAGAAGTATAATATCATGTCATGACCAGAGGCAAATTGTGCCTGGAATCAGGAACAGTTTAATTCAAAAACAGGGAAAAAATATGACAAAAAGTATGAAAAGTGTGAAAAGTATGTAGTATGAAAGTATGAAAAAAGTATGAGAAAAATATCTTATTATCCTCAGTTATTGTGTATTTTACAAAATAAATGGTCTCAGACCTTTAGACTAAATGCAATAACAGATAAAGGGAACCTGACAAAACACACAATAGTTTTTAAATCCTTACTTTCTTTTTTTCAAGGAACAAGATTATCCAACACCCCTATCACCCATGTAAAAAGAAATTTCTCCCACAGTTTCAATACTTTACAGCACTTTTAGCAGCAATAATCGCATGTAAACTCCTGCACATTCCTGTTTGCAGAACTGCTTTAAATTAGACACGATGGTAGGTTTATTAATGTTTCAGGCCCTGCATCTCTGTGAGTTCAAAACAAGACTTTTACTAGGTCATTCCAAAAGTTTTTTGTAATTTTGCTTTTGTGTTTTGAGTTATTGTCCTGCTACATAACCCAATTGCACTTTAGCTTAAAATCTTAAAATAGATGACAAGATATTCTGCTTAAGAATATTCTGGTAAAGGGCAAAATTCACGATTCCTTCAATAATGGCAAGTCTTTCATGTCCCAAGGCAGCAAAGCATCCCCACACCATCACAATACTACCACCCTGTTTTACTGTAGGCATAATGTTTTTACAGCTGAATGCTGCATTAGCTTTATGACAGACATGCTCAGATCTATGCTGTATGAACAGTTCTACTTTTTTTTTTTTTTTAATTTTATTGTAATCATTCCATACAAATAGATCAATTTATAACAAAAAAAAATTGAAGACAAATCAAACCCCACCCCTGAGAAGGAGAGGAGAATTGCTTAGGGATTTTTAATAAGGCAACAATAAACAAAAGAAAGGAAGAAATATATATAGATAAATAAAAAATGGAGAATGGAAGTAAATGCGGTAATAGTTATTTCTCTTATTCTAAAATAATTGATTAGATAGATTAGATCCTGCCAGGTTTTGAAACAATTCTGTACAGATCCTCTAACTGACATCGGTTTCCCACTGACTTATCAGAGGAGAGTTAGGATTCTTCCAATTTAACAAAATAAGTCTGCGCGCCAAAAGTGTAGTGAATTCATCTTAACAACGTTAATTCTTCCGGCTAGAGTGAGATGAAGGGTTGACCATCTATGCAAGTCTTGCTTAATTTTTTCCATACAGACGGCAAAATTTTGTTGATAAAGAGCTTAATGTTTACTTGTGATATTTACCCCTAGGTATTTAAACTGATCTGCTATGGTAAAAGGTAGGGTGTCCAGTCTAATATTATATGCTTGTGAATTCACTGGAAAGAGTATACTTTTATTCAGATTAATTCTAAGACCAGATATCTTTTGAAATTCTGTTAGTGCTGTTAAAACTGCAGGCACAGTGTTTTCTGGGTCTGATACAGTATATATAAAACCATATCATCTGCATATAGAGAAATTTTCTGTTCCAGTCCTTCTCTGATAATCCCCTTTATCTGATAAGAATTTCGACAGTGAACCGCCAGTGGTTCAATGGCGATTGCAAACAGCAGTGGTGACAAGGGACATCCTTGTCTGGTACCACGTTCTAGCTTAAAGTAGTCTGAACAAATGTTGTTAATACAAACTGAAGCTTCTGGATTGGTATACAGTAGTTTGATCTATGCACAAATATTCGGGCCAAACCCAAATTTCTCCAATGCAGTGAAAAGGTAGTTCCATTCAATCATATCAAATGCTTTTTCTGCGTCTAATGATAGTAATATCTCTGGGGTGTTTGATTTTGCTGGTGAATATATAACATTAAACAAGCTTCGGAGATTGGAAGATAGGTGTCGGCCTTTAATAAATCCAGTTTGATCCTGTGATATTACCGAGGGCAACACTTTCTCCATCCTTCTAGCTAGAATTTTTGAGAGTATCTTAACATCATTATTCAGGAGTGAAACTGGTCTGTATGATGCACATTGTAACAAGTCCTTATTTTGTTTAGGAAAGAGGGTGATTAATGCTTGATGAAATGTTTGAGGTAGTATTTGGTTGTCTCTAGCTTCTGTAAATGTTGCCAATAAGAGGGGAGCTAGTCTTCTTTGAACTCAGTAGAATATAAGGATTTATAATAATCTCTAAATGCGTGTATTATATTTTTATGGTCAATGATTTCTTCTCCATGTGTGTTGGTGATTACTGGTATTGCATTGCGAACTTCTTCTTTGTGAATTTGTTGAGCTAAAGCTTATTAGCTTTTTCTCCGTGTTCATAGTAATGATGTCTTGACTTATAAATATCTATCTATCTAAATAAGTTGTTCAGTTTCTTTAGTTGTTAAGATGTTAAGTTCTGTATGCAGGGCCTGCCTTTTCCTGTGAAGAGCTTCACTTGGACGCCTGGCTTGTTCTTCATCTATTCTAGTAATTTCGCTTCTTAGCTCTGACACTTTCTTGGTTTCTAATTTATTTCTGTTGGAAAGATATAAAATAATCTGTCCTCTTAAGAAGGCCTTTAGAGTTTCCCAGAGTGTTCCTGCAGAAACCTCTGTGGGCGTGTTTGTCTCTAGGAAGAAGCTGATTCGTTTGGATATAAATTCTGTGCAGTTGTTCTCGTCTGCCAATAGAAGAGGGTTAAGACGCCATCTGCGAGGTGAGTGTGAGGGGCTTAATGATTTTAGCTCCAAGACTAGAGGGGCATGGTCGGAGATAACAATTGTGTCGTATTTGCACGATTTAATCGTAGGCAGGAAATTATTATCTATAAAAAAAATAATCAATTTTTGAGTAGCTATAATGCACTGGTGAGTAGAACGAATATGTTCTTGAGTTTGGGTTAAGAAACCTCCAGGGGTCTGATAAGTTGTGGTCATTTAAAAACTGTGTAATTGTCTTTGCAGTGTTAGATGTCGTCCCCCCTGTCACAGGAGTCCTATTTAAGAGTGGATTTAAAACACAATTAAAGTCCCCAGCCATTATAATTTTATGAGTGTTCACATTGGGAATGGATGCAAATAGATTTTGCATGAATTCCTTATCATCGACATTGGGTGCATAAACATTTATCATAATCATTTTACTGTTAAGTAAGTTGCCCATGACCATCACATATCTCCCTTCAGGGTCCGATACTACATCTGATGCTACAAATGGAACTGTTCTGTATATGAGAATTCCCACCCCTCTAGTTTTCTTTATAAAGCTAGAATGGAACATTTGGCCAGTCCAGTCTTTTTGTAGTCTGAACTGATCCTTGCTTAGTAAGTGGGTCTCATGTAAAAATACTATTTTAGCATTTAAGCCTGTTAGGTAAGAGCATACTTTCTTTCTCTTTAATTTGTGATTCAGGCCTTTAACATTCCAGCTCACAAAGTTAACTGTCCCATCATGGAGACATTGATTCTGAGTTTTTAATGTCATTTTATAGTCTTAACTGGTAGTGAGGCAGTTTTAATCTTAATTTCAAAATTCCCCATGAGTTATTGCATTTTAGCCTATTGTTGCATTGATATTTATAGTTATAAGGATTAGAAGAATAGATTAGATATAGCCTGCTCTCCTTCTCTCCCCCCTTTATCCCCCCCCCCCCCCCATTTTGCCTCCCCACATGAGGCTTGATCCCACCTCGCGATGTCCCAGTCCTCTGACATACAAAGAGACAGAGCACATCCAAAACAAAAAACAAACCCCACCCCGCAGCGGCGTTAGAGAATTAAAACAAAGAGATATCTATTGCAGCTGAATTCTAAATACTATCTGCCGAAAATATAATCATTAACTGTTTTTAAGCATAAAATAATCTTCAGCAATTTTAAGATATTAAGATAATAAAAGAATGACCCCTGGGAATGATTTTAAAAAGTAGTCTAGGATAAACATAGTAAATCCTAATGTAACAGTATAATGAAATAGTATAAATGTAATAGTAATGTAATAGTAGAAATAGCAATAAACCAAGAGTATGATGTTAAACAGTCTACTTTAAGGTAGTAAAAAAAAGTTCAACTTTTGACTAATCTGTCTGTAGAACATTATTCCAAAAGTCTTGGGGATTATCCAGTTGTTTTGTTGCAAGTTTAAGATAAGTACTGATGTTACCATTGGATAGCAGAGGTTTCTACTTTGCTACACACATAGTGTTTTTACTTGTTTTTTTTTTTCTTATCATAGAGTCATGAACACTGACCTTACCTGAGGCTAGATAGGCGTGCAGTTCTTTGGATGGTCTTCTGGGATCCGTTGGAACTTGTTGAATGAGTTGTTGCTGTGACATTGGGGTAATTTTGACAGGCCAGTCTTTCCTGTGAAGATTTACCACTGTTCAAAATGTTCTCCATTTGGAGATAAAGGCATTCATTGTGGTTCGTTCAGATCCCAGAACCACGGGAAATGCATTTTTAATTAATTTCGTATAGGTATGTTTCAAAAACATTTTTCCTCATCTCTTCTGGAATTTCCTTTGATCTAGGTATAGTGTTCTTCTACAAACCTTGTGGTGAGGACTTCACATTCACAATAAGGGCTAATATATGCTGAAGGTTAGATTCAACATGTTACGATCTGGCTTTTTTTTAAATTTTCACAATTGTTTCTTGCTCTGTAAAAGTATTTTTAAACATTTTTTTTTTTAGAGCCAAGGATAAGAAAGATCATCCATCCATCCATCCATTTTCCAACCCGCTGAATCCGAACACAGGGTCACGGGGGTCTGCTGGAGCCAATCCCAGCCAACACAGGGCACAAGGCAGGAACCAATCCCGGGCAGGGTGCCAACCCACCGCAGTAAGAAAGATCACATTTATGTATTATTTCAACACTTTTTTTTGTCTGTTAAAAATCAGTTATGTTCTTGTATGGTGCTATTTTCTTTTTATATGGGTGCCATCACTTTGCGGTGCCTTGTGTCTATCATTTTTATGGTGTTGTCAGGTAAGTTCACCTTGTATGGTGCATGACATTGCCATGTCAAAGGTATAAAGGTCAGTGTTTTACACTTTCTGGTTGTCCAAAAAACGTAGCTTTATTACTGTGTGTTAATAATATATCACTAGTTACGAAATCTTTTCTGTCCTATGTGGATCTGGTTATGTGAACTATTTTGGTTGCTGACTCTCTATATATAGATTTACTGAACTACAGTTTTTGTTTCATGTCCTGACCTTTGTTTACTAGATTCTTGTTTACCCGGTTACAATCTTGGCCTGCTATTATAATTACTATCTATTCTCTGATTTCATCCTTATTCAAAATGAAAGCCAATTTTTGCAGTCAGTACACAGCAGGCCTGGCTGCCATCAGGTCTTGCTGTATTCAGTCAGCTGTGTCTAATTAAATTTAGTCAACTGTTTGAGAGTATAACTAAGGGAGCAATTACCTTTTCACACATGCAATACAGGTGTTGGATAATTTTATTACTTAAATATATTTAGTAGCAATTTAGAAATGGTGTCATATGTTTCCTCTGGTTTTCTTAATCTAATATGATTTTTTGTGTAAAGATTTGAAGCCGTTCATTATGACAAATACACAAAAATAGAAGATATCAGCCAGAGTCATAACAGAAGGGTCTCAGAAAGAGAGAGAGAGAGAGAAAGAGAGAGACAGAGAAAGATGGAAGATACGTATTGGTATTTTTGAAGCTAGCAAGTGGGCATCAAGGTTCAAGACATGTTAAATCAGGCCTAGATGAGCAAAAGATTTATTAAGTTGCTCTCTGTTTATTTGGTGGTTATTATCCTCCCAGAGTTCATTCCTACCTTCTGTTTACCTTATTATTAAAGGTTTGCATTTTGACTTCTTATTCTGGCAGGAGGGTCTCAATCCTATCACAATATATTCCAAAAAAACTTAACAATAATAAGTTACATTTTTCTACAATACACTGCCCATATTTAGCAAAATTAGATTTAAATATAAAGGTAGCAACTGTTTCTTAAAAATAAGGTAAAAAAAACATCAGTAAAGGACAAGTAAATTGTCCATTTGCTTAAAAAACACTATCATTTTTCATAAAATGGATGAATTCAGAACAGAAACATTTATCCAGCTTTCGTTCTCTGTATGTCTCATCTGTCACAAAGGATTGTGGCTGGTAGTGGCATGTCAGCTTGATGTCTGTATGGGTGTGTAAATGGTTCTTTTGTCCTTCTCAAATTAAAAAAAGAATTGTGACAACATAGTATTGAAAAACAGGCAGTCAAGCTTACAAATGTGCAGCTGTCTGCTGCTTTTTTGTTTTGCTAAAGCTTGCAGCTTTGCTCTGAAATTTCTAAAATTATGGTACACTGTGGTATACTAGAATCTCATTTAGTTAAAATGGCATATATAATGTAAGCTTTTAGGGGAATTAAAAAAAGACGCACCAAAATGTAGCTTTAGAAGTGTATGTACATTTTATTTTTCTCAGTTTATACTCTTTGATACAGTTATTGTAATTCAACTCTAGTCAAACAGAAATAGTGGTGAAACAAACAAAGCATATCATCCAGTAAACTAAATTCACAGGAATGAGAATGGTCACTCTTAGTACTTATCTTCATGATTACAGATGTTTTCTTTTCTCTTTCCCTCTTTCTATCCCCATCACCCCCCCCCCCCCCCCCTCCCCCTTTTCCTAGTCTTCTGACTAGCCCTATTTCTGTTTAACATTTAAAATATCTGCCAAGAAAAACAGAACCACACCCAGGTTTGCACAAACATAGCTCTCTTTACTTCTCTCTCTTTGACCCTACAAAACACACCCAGACAATCCAAGCCAAGCCCATGTATGGTAGGATATAGTTTTAAAGTATCAGCAAGGAGGAGAAGAAGGAGGTGCTTTGTAATTTCCATCCTCTTCACTTAGCTCAGACCATTGCCAGAGGCCATGATTCAAAACAGGAAAGTAGCTGATGTCATTAAAATTCAAAAAACAAAAGAGTGGGAGGGAGGAGGGAACTTAATGGGAGGAACTTCGGGCTGCAGGTCTGCAGACATCTGATACCCTTGCTTTTGGCCTACATGTTTTCTGTTAGATGAACTAAGCTGGCTAGCCGTATTTATGACTGACAGGCAAAGAAGGAGTTTAATCTTTACTTTTTAGGTTAATAAAACTCTATAAAAGAAACAAATTATAGAAATACATATTCAGGCAGGTTCCGAAGCCCAACAGAAAGAGTGAAAAAGATTTGTAATATATAAAGAACAGGACAACCCTCCCTCTACCTCAATTCCTTTTAAATTATTGTAAAGGAATATGATGTAAAAAGTAATCGTAATGCTTATTTAATAATGTAATCAACTTCAGGCTTTCATTATATATCTAATTTGGAAAAGGTCTTCTTTAATTTAGTAACTGATTAAATCCATACAGAAACTAAACATATTTTGCAGTACATTGACAGGCATAGTCAACTATGAATAAATAAAATGTAAAATAGGTATTATTTAAAAATTGGGAAAAGTATTGAAATGGGTTCATGCTAGGCCTACTATAGATTAATTCCCTCCTAGACTTAATTTATAACTTTTTAATTCCAACACAGCCTGATCAATTTAGTCTCTAATTAACCTAACGGATACATTGTTAGAATGTGAAACAAAATTGCAGAAACTGGTAAAAAACTGACATAGACATAGGAAGAATGTAAAAATTCCACACAGATTTGGAATAGGAAAGAATTTAAACAAGATCTCCAGAGGGCTGGGAAGCAACAGAGCTAACTACTGAGCCAACGTACTATTGTCAATACACTTATTGTAAAATGGTTTCACTATAATAAAACATTAATTACATAAGAGCTTAAAAATATTATAATGTAATTTATTTTAAAACTGATACATATCCACATACTGTATATTAATTTTCTGCCTTGCTTAAACAACACTGATGTCAAATATACTACAGAATGAGAAATAATATGTTGTCCTATTAATCAACCTTGTAATAATGATGGATATTAATGGTGCAGTGTTGGAACTCTGCAGAAAACAACACTGCAGAAAATAAGGATGGTAGGTACTCATGCTAAAGATTTTATTTTCTTATGGTGTAGCCTCATCATATGCAGCTGCAGGATGCAACATTTGTATATAGTATGCCCCAAAGTTAAGAATATCCCATGAGCACAGCTGACAGCAGCGTCACCTGCTGTACAGGTAATTTTAAGTTTAATTTCACTGACCCAGAAGCAACCATTACATCAAGTAATCAGTGCATTTACATACACACAGAAAACTGGGATAAGGTGAGTAACCAGGTTAAGGCATAAAACTGGTTTCCTAAAAGCCTGCCTCTGTTTACATGCTCAAGTATGGCAAAATGCTCCAACATCATTAAACCTATTTATAGGTTTCTATTGTATGCAGGACACTCTTTTCTGCTTGGCTGTGCAATTGAGCCCTGAAAAGGAACAGCATACTGGTATGTGTGCTTCTTGACTTATACTCAGTGCTTCTGGGATATTAAGACAGGTATTTTTACTTCAATAAAATAAGCACTGTTTTAGGTTACTTGTTTCTTTAAAAAAAGTAATAATACTACTTAACTCACATTACATTTTACTCATTACGCTCATCAACATACAGTATATTTAACGATTTCTGAAATATTGAGGCAGATTATTTCAGTAAGGAGAAAGAATAATGCTACTGTCTGGGCACTTGCTCAGTAATTGTATCTTATGGATGCTACTTTCTGTGGCTGCTAAAAGTGTGTGTGAATCTAGGTAAGGTGAACAGAGTGCAACAGACATGTGTAGACTACAAAATCCTTATTTGTAACCCGATAAAGGGTTTATATGACCAGATATTTGGGTTACTCACAGAGAAATCTACGTGTGTTAACTGGGTTTCTCAGAGACCAATAACCCAGTTTCTCTAACCAGAATAAGGGCTTACATGGCATTTTAAAAATTAGGTTATATGTTTTTAACCCATTTAATGGCCATGATTCAACCAAGTTGTTGATCATGTTATATTCTCATTGCTCTTGGTAACACCTGTATTCAGAGTAGTTACATGCATAGGGCATGGAGTGTGTAGCAACAGATATATATAAAGAATAAAGAATCAACAGCAAATCTTCACCACCAAAAGGCAACATGAATATAATGTTTGCATTTATAAGTGTGGACAGATACGGAAAGCAAACTTTTAATCATTAAAGTAGTGTATTCATTCTATAACAGTTGATCATTAGTAAACATGTTAACTGTACACACATCACATTTCAAGAAAGTTGGCAGGACGATGTTGAGCAGAGTCAAAGAGCAGGGACATAAGAGTAGATATAAACTAAATAAACTAAATATACAGACAAGAAAAGCATTGTTAAAAACATTACATTATTTTTTAAATAGGAAAATTCCAAATGCATTGAATGCTGAACAGCACTGTAACAATTTCTATACATAACAAAGATAGCACTCACAAGACTAGTCTGTCGTGATACATACCACAAGAGATATGTCCAACCTTGGTTTACCTAAACTCAGCCGAACTGAAGTTTATAGTGATGCCAAAAATGTTTTGTTTTTTTCACTCAGGCCAATCTGCAGTGAGAAGACAGTGGAAAACCAAGCAACTGCTGCTAGCACACTCAAAACTCTGCACAATGTGTGACAGTGGAAAAAGGACCTAAATGAGGGCTAACTTTCAGACACTAAGCTTGGCCTTCTGATTGAGTACATGGAGGAGGGAGTTTGATTGTTATGTGGTGAAAACCCCCAGCTGATAGAAAGGGATTTGAAATAATTGTAACAAGGTCCAATCAAACCAGATAGGCATTTACTGTTTAGGTCTCCTAGTGTTGACCTTCACTTGCTAAAAATAAAGCACTATTTTTGTATCTGTTTTTTGTAACTGTTTAGATTACATTAGATAAACTTTATTAATCCATGTTGAGAATCTAAGATGGCATCCACAAGACAAGTTCAAAAAGTGTAATAATTGCTATTTTTACTAGTAATATGATTTCTGCACATTGCACCTACAGTACACTAGCTTTTTTTTCATTTAAGAATAACACCGAATACTCACATTTTTAGTACAAGTTTGGACATGACTGCTTGCAACAAACATTCTTTTGAGCCTCCCTAATATGGTGTATTATCTACAGCTGAGCTGATCTGCAGTTTAACTTTTCAACTTTTAAGGAGATTCCTGCTATCATCTATTTCTTATATAATAAAAGAGATTATAAGAAATATGTTTTTAAAGAGAAAACAATTATCTTGACTCATAATGAAGGAGATATTCACCATCACTTCAATTAAATTACATGCAGGACTACTGTTCAACAGCAGAAGTGCAATCTTTTGATACAAAACAACAGCAGACTTTTTGCAAAAAAGAAAAAGATTGAGTTATTTGCAAGAATAATATTTCACTTTGAAAAGAAGTCTGTTAACTGTAAAAATGTAACACAAACTGCACAAAAATATGTGGATTCACAGTACAATATGGTAATAACAGCCATTTCCAGACTTGGCTGAAGTTAGCTCGTTTAAGAGAATGGCTTGGTGACTGACATATGAACAGTGCATAATACAGCATCATTCTTTACGACAAGGCTCAGCATAATTCGGGCATGATGGGAAAATAAAAACATCTGTAGAATGCCTAATTTTAATTTTTACCATACGTTATTCCTCTCATAGATTTAAATACATTACCTTGAAATTCTCAGCTTGCGGATGAAGTGGAAAGACTAGTAACTTAACTTGTAAGGCTGAAACAAGTATTCTTTTCTTATAACCATTTCTGGCAATGACTGCTACACACATCCCCTCCATTCAATTCATGAACTCATTTTATCAAATCACAGACTGCAGCCCTGGATGGGGCACCAGTCCTTTGCAGGGTGCATTCATCCTTTACTAAAGGTGACCAACAATTGTTATAGGACAAGTTACAATAACTGTTTATGTGTCTCAGGAAGTACTGCCAATTGTGTGACCTATATACTTGAGAATAATTTATTATTATATACCACACTTTCATTTTCAATCACAGAAAGGTGAAACACTTACAAATATGCAGCAGTTATAACAAAATTTAACATGCAGATAAACTCAGTAACACCAAGCCATATGTACATAGCAAAGATCTGTGGATTTCTTTATTGCTATGCAGTGACTGAATTTAGCAATGATCACCCTTGAATTTCCAAAATAAAATTCTTTTGAGTTGCAAACAGCCTTCTAATCTGCCAGGTGACCCTGTTTATCCCAGCATGCAGCAACACTCCAATTATTTTCTCATTATTACAAATGAATTATTATAGCCACAACAAGGCCATTAAACTAAGCCAATGAAATTTTTCATTAGAGCTGAAATCTCTCTTTTTGGCATCTACTAGTAGCAGGTATAGAAAGTGGATGTGTGGCTATTATGGTTTGTTTTGATCTATTAATTATTACCCTTTTCATTTATTATACTTCTTCTTTACTCTGCTACTTACCTCTACTGCAGTATTTTGTTTGACATATCTTGATTTCTGATCTGCTACCTGTACATATCTGCAATGACCCATCCAAATTCCTACCTTTATCCTATTACTAGCAGCACATGCTCCAGAAGTCCATGATACTGAACAGAAACACACTGAAAGGAAAATTAATGGATGGAATTTTATGAAATACAAGTATAACATTTTGTCTAAAAAATTCAAACACTGCGCTATGGTGTTCTGTATCTACTATATAATAAAATGCTATTCTCTGTGCTTGTGCCTGGTCCCTCCAAGCAATCTGATTGGTCAGTTTAGCTTTGGTCTGAGCGGTCAGTTTGTCTTTGGTTGTCTTTGGTAGGATGAAGACAGGTCAGTTTGGAGGTGCAAATTTCAATTTCTAAATCTAACATTCCATGCAAAATTTCAATGACAACAAATCAAATAACTTACTGACTGACGTTACATCGCTAAATCCTGATGACGCGTATCTTGAGTCACCCTCAAAGACAGAATGTATTTTCAAGAATACGACTACTGTTTTCACAGTGGGTAATGAGGGTCTGTCTGCCACTGGTAGATAAAAAGCAAGGCACCACAAAATGACAGTCACAAACAGACTTTACACGAACGAGATAAGAGGTCAAAATCAGCAGCAAAGAACCGCATACCCTGCTGCAGCTGTTCAGAGGTGAGGTAAGATGTTCAATCATAGGATAAAACCTACCTCTGAGCATTATACAACCATATCGATGATGTGGAACAGTATCACTGTGGAGAGATAAGCAGAAAATGTATATATTGAAGGGCTATGCATTTTAAGAGAGAGGCCATGACAACAAGGGTATACACAAGGTGCTGTCACCAAAGGTAAGCAGTATTATCACTTGTACAGGTCCAATTTCTGTTCTAGCAGATTATGTTAGACATACATCATCACCCAAAATTAAATGTAAAATATAGAATCACTTAATAGCACATTAACATCTACATCTACAGGGGCAAATGTCAGTCCACCCCCAGTTTTTGGTCATACTGTTTTGGGATAAATGGTCAAGTTTTTCACAGGGAAGGTACATTGTACCCTCAGAGTGACAAGCCAAGGAAGTATGCCCAGTTATATATCCTTGATGCAGATGAGGCAGCAATCGTGATAATGGGAATGATGGAGTATCCTAAGTTTAACCCTGCTCTTACGATAGAATTGAGTAGGTGGATGACCCGGTACAATTAAATTGCACAGGCATGCAACATGATGTATGATTTCGAGTAGGAGAGTATAGAAGAGGCACAAACGGTAGATGCAAGCCTGACTATGGTTACTATGCCAATACTAGAAGACAGAGGTGCAGATCCAAGGAGGTACAATGCTCCAAGGACAAACAAGGTAGCTGTAGAATCTAAGCATCCTGAAGTCAAGCTACTGCTTGAAATGGAACTGCTGACATACTCACATAGGGAGGAGGTAAACTATAGCAGAGGAGCACAGGTGATCAAGGTACTGGATTCCAACTTGGAGGCACTGATATACACACTTTTCTTCACATATGAAGACAAGAGTTGGGTTAGAGAGAAAAGTCTGCATGAATTGCCAAAAGCGTTGACAGTTTAATACTGGCAATGTGTTAAAACCAAGAACGCAGGTAATGCAGATGCAATACTATGCATACTGCTTCCCTATACATGAAGAATTCAACCAGCTTTTGAGTGGAGGGAAGCAGACACAGCAGTACTTCATGGACGCCTACATAAAGACAAGAGGCCAAAAGGCTGCATTATTACTGACTGAATCAGCATGAGGTTGCAACTAGACAGTTACAGGGGACTAATGCATCACCTCGCCAATCAATCAGTGATATCCTGTGCCATACCTGAGAACAACTACTACTTTCATCAACCTTCCTAGAGAGTCCTAAGAACATACATCAAAATTTCCACGATGCAACGGACATTGCAACCCACGCTGACTAGTATAGTGCAAAACTTATGGGCAGAGCAGAGGGTCACTGACTGGCCTGATGACATGGCACATTTGTTTAAGTTAAAACTTAAAGAGCTTAAAGATGATATTGTGAAAAGACAGGTGTTTGGAGTGGTCATGGCAAAAATCCATATGATTGAGTTTCAGAACAGGGGGTTGCCACATGCACATATCTTTTTGATTCTCTCAAGTAAACATAAACCATGAGAGGAAGATATCACTGACAAGATAGTAAGCACAGAGCTGCCAGATGAGGACAGAGATCCATTTCTATACAAAATAATAGCAAAGCACAATATAGATGGCCTGGGTTGAAAGGAAAGTCCAGGTGCACCATGCATGGTGAATATGATAAGTAGCAAATAATTGCCCAAGCTGTACAGTGAAGAGATGTTTGCCAGTAGCGATGGATATCCTAAATTCAAGTGCCATCTGGGCGTGACTGTGTGTCTTGGGGTTAGGCAGGTGACGAATGAGCATGTGGTGCCATACAACCCATTTTTGAGTTGAAAGTGTAACTGCCACATGTTGAGGTGTGTACATCTCTGCAAGTCTCAAGTACTTCTTTAAGTACATAAATAAGGGGCAGACAGCACTGTTGTGATCTTATGTGAGGATAGTGGGGCAGGTCATGATGAGATAGCACAGTTCATGAACTACCAGCATTTGAATACTCCAGAAATAGCCTGAAGATTGTTTATGTTTGAGATACATGCAGAAATGCATACTCTAATGAGACTCCAGGTGCATTTGCCAGGAGAGCAATATGCTGTGTTTGAAAAAGGGCAAGAAGAAGCTACGGTGATAAGGGAGGAAAGTAGGGATACTACTCTCAATGTCTGTTTCAAGTTGAACTAAATTAATAAAAATATGAATAGATACAAGTATAGTGCAATTTCCAAGCATTAAGTATTTCATAAGCATGACAAAATATGGAGAAGACACCAAAGAGGGACAAGTAAGGCAAATGGCAAGATGCATTCTGTCAATTTCAGTGCAAATTCAGAGAGTACTGCTTATAGTCACTATTGATAGCATGTTAGAGGTGCACTGCTATTTAACAACATAAAGACAGTCAATGGCATCCTCTATCAGTCATTCATATGGTCAGCATAGAGCAAGGGGCCTCATCAATGATGATCAAGTGTTAGATATGTCTATGGAAGACAAAATAGCATTTAACATGCCCCTACAACTCTGAGAGATGTTTGTGTATATATGTCTTTGCTGTACCACCAATAGCGGCTGTCCTGTTTGATAAATACAGTCAGTACTTGACTGAAGATTAATGGTGGAAAGATGGTCATATGCAATGATGCACCCACTGTCAAGATCTGGCACTTCTAGAAACAAAGAGGTTCTTGTGCCAACATAGTAAATGTTGTGCCAACGTTTACCTAAAGACTTCAACAGCTGCAGAGGGCAACTGAATAATAATAGAACATGATTGTTCAAATCAGATGATAAAAACTATGACTTGACAACAGAGAGCTGCTTTTGACAAAATCATGGTGGCTATCACATCAGATCAGATCAGATCAGATAAGAAACTTAAGGTACTACATTTAGATGTGCCAGGAGATTCAGGTAAAACATTCCTGAACAACACACATAGTCAGAGGAGATGGGGGTGTAGTATTACCAGTGGTCTCAACTGGCATAGAAGCAAATTTGATGGTGGGCAGTAGGACATACCACTCAATCTTCAAGCTGCCAATACCTTTGATGGGGAATTTGATATCGAGCATGAGGATGACATCCCCTGATGCAGATCTGTTGAGAACAGTCAAGTTGACAATCTGGACAAAGGCCACAATGGCACAAGGATTAGCTTTAGTAGCAGTAGTTAAAAAGGTGATGTATAATAAAAGACCATTTAGTGAAAAGAATATACTGTTAGGAGGTGATTTCAGACAGACATTACCAGTAATTCCGCACGCCAAAAAGGTCATGATAGTTGAGGCGTGCCTAAAGAGATGCCTGCCCTGGATATATAGTATTTCAAGACATTCCTGCTAACACAGAATATGAGAAGTGTGAATCTGGAAAATAGCCTGCGGTTTTCTAACTATAGAAAATGGGCAGATTGGTGGCACAGAAGAGAACAATAGGCAAGTTCTACAAATACCACAGAGCATGGTATGCTCTAAAAGGTTAGTGGATGATATATTCATGACCATCTTAGGCAACAAGATGAAACCAATATCACAAGCAAGTCGATTCTGTGTCTGAAAAATACTGATGTGTCCCCCATGAATGACATGGTGCTGGGACTACTGAATGGAGATATGATGACATATCTCAGTGTCGTTTACATTATGGAAGGAACAGATGAAGATAGAGTGAATTATCCAATAAACTTTCTTAACTCTTTGGATCCAGCTGAGCTAATGCCACATATGTTACATCTCAAAAAAGGGTATGTTATAATGTAGCTAAGATATCTCAGTCCAAAGAATGGGCTCTGTAATGGGATTTGTTTGTTGGTTACAGACATGAGAGAAGGGGGTGTTGGCAGTGAAGGTGCTAACGTCATCCACTGCAAGACAGTCAGTCTTCATACAAAAGACATACCTGGCATCAATAAAGCTAGAGCTACCCTTTGTCCAGCGAAGAAGGCAGTTCCCAGTTAGGCTGGCCTTTGCCATAATGATACATAATGATAAACAAGTCTTAGGAACTGAAAAGGTGGGCATAAAGGCTCTATCAAGGGTCAAAAGAAAAGAAGATGTAAAGATGATTATACCTGCTGAGGACAGTAATAGTCATAAAAAAAACAAAGCATATATAAGGAATTCCATCCATCCATCCATTTTCCAACCCGCTGAATCCGAACACAGGGTCACGGGGGTCTGCTGGAGCCAGTCCCAGCCAACACAGGACAGGAACCAATCCCGGGCAGGGTGCCAACCCACCCCAGGACACACACAAACACACACTAGGGCCAATTTAGAATCGCCAATCCACCTAACCGGCATGTCTTTGGACTGTGGGAGGCCAATTTAGAATCGCCAATCCACCTAACCGGCATGTCTTTGGACTGTGGGAGGAAACCGGAGCGCCCAAAGGAAACCCACGCAGACACAGGGAGAACATGCAAACTCCACGCAGGGAGGACCCGGGAAGCGAACCCGGGTCTCCTAACTGCGAGGCAGCAGCGCTACCACTGCGCCACCGTGCCGCCCATAAGGAATTCCAATAGACTTAAAAGTACAATATCAGGTGGGTGGATGGATGCAGTAAACAATAATGTTGTTGATAATAAACAATATTAATTAAATAGAATTTACTTTTTATTATTTAAATTAAACTTTTTTATATTTGTTATTCACTACATATTTCTTTTTACTTACTATCCATGTTAATCATTTAAAAAGGTAAATATATTTACAACAACTTCCTGAAATTGTTTTTTAGCAGTCATATCATATCAAATAGTTTTGAAACTCATTCTATCTAGTAAAAATATATTACATAAATTACAACAAAACAGCAGAGTATATTTTAAATACGTGAATAACACTTTTGTTTAGAATAAACAAAACAATACATCTGACCTATACAGCTTCCGGTATTGAGCCCTCAGGCTTCTCATTATATTTTGTGGACATAACAGTGCAAGATGGTCTTCCAAATATATAAATTTAAACATATGAAGTATGGAACTGTACATAAAATGATCTTTGGCCAACATGTTTCAGAATTTGCTTTCTATCCTCAGAGCCAGGTAGACAACCATAATCAGAATCAGAATATATCTTTTGTCATTGTAACAAATACAACGAAATTAGCCAATGATCTGATGGGCAGTCTTTACGATCTGCTGAAGTGTCTTTCTCTGTGCGGTTGTTCAGCTGGAAAACCACATGAAGAGGCAGTAGCACAGGATATTCTCAATAGAGCAGCGGTAGAAGAACACCAGCAGTTTTTGGGGGATGTTATTTTTCCTGAGGACTCTCAGGAAATAAAGTCTCAGGCTGAGCCGTCTTCGCCAGCTTAGCTGCGTTCACACCCCAGGGTAGGTCTTCCATGATGTGGACTCCCAGGAAGAGGAAGTCTGACACCCTCTCCACACAGTCCCCTCTGATGTAGAGTGGTTTGATGTCCATTTTCTTTTTCCTGAAGTCCACGACGAGCTTCTTGGTCTTGTGTTCAGGAGCAGGTTGTTGTCAGTGCACCACGCTGTCAGACGCTCCACTTCATCCCTGTAGGCTGACTCATCCTCCACAGAGATGAGCCCTACCACAGCGGTATCATCTGCAAATTTGACGATGGTGTTGCTGTGGTGGGCGGGGGCACAGCCATGTGTGTACAGCATGAAGAGCAGGGGGCTCATTTAAAGTCAATAAATAATGTAGTCAACTTATTGACACTTATATACAAATGTAAATTACACAAGGAAAGCAAATTTCAAAATGAGTTAGCTGAAGACTTGATTAGATACATTTACATTTATATATTTGGAAGACCATCTTTCACTGTTATGCTCGCAAAATGTAATGAAAAGCCAGATGGCTCAATATTGAAAGCTGTATAGCTCAAATGTATTTTGTTGTTTCCTGACAAATTGGTTATTTATGTATTTAAAATTTATTATGCAGTTTTTTTGTAATTAGTGTTGTTAATAGTGCAGTAGGTTTATTCAATGAGACAGTGGCGTATTAATTTTGTATAGACTTTATAGTTATTATTTGCACTGCTTTGTAATTGTTTTTTCTCATATTGAAGCTTACTGGGATCTGACAATGTTTTCTGGACAAGAGATCGTTGTTTGGGGTTTTCATAGGCTGATTTAAGGATATAGTTCAATTGGGATAAATGGCCTCATATGTATTAAGGTATTTAATTGATCTTAAATAAGTACTGTGACCAGGTAAGCTTAATGTAGCAAGGAATAAATAGTACCCAAGCCAAAACTTTAATTAGGCAGTTTAGGGCGCAGTTTAGCTCAACAGATACCATGAAGGTAGCCAATTTACATTATTTTCTTGATAAACACCCTAGATCAGTTTTTACTGGAATAGTGTAGGTACGTATTAATTATTTGACTTTACAGGATATTTGTGTACCTGGCCCTGAAGAAGGAAAACAAATTCCAAAATGCATTGGCCGAAGAAGACTTGATTGGTTGTTAATGAATGGACACTTTTTTATATTCAGTTTCCTGTTAAAAACAAGCTTCATGTGTTTAAATGTGTATATTTGGAAGACCATCTTGCACTGTCATATCTGAAAAACACAATGAGAAGCTTGTTGGATCAAAATTGGGAGAAGTACAACTCAAATGTATTGTTTGGTTAATGTCTGACTAATGTGGCATTTACTTTTTTAAAGCATACTGAGTTTTTTTGTGTAACTGGTGTTAATATCGAAGTGGGTTTCTTTAATGAGAGTGGTATAAAAATAATATATCCATCTACTCATTTTTCAAAGTCACTTTCTCCATTACAGGGTCATAGTCATCGCAATTTAATATAATATATAAACAGACCCTTGGTGTGTGCCAGGTTCTTGGCATGACACACTTGTGAACACTACCACCCACACTCATTCTGAGACAATTTCAGAATAGTCTAAGTACTAGGGTGTTGTACCGTGTTAGCCATTATGAATGTAAAGGGGCTTGAGTTGCCACGAAAGCTCGCATATTGTAATCTTTTTAGTTAGCCAATAAAAGGTGTCATTTTGCTTGGCTTTTCTCTAGAATAGTCTAATATATATACATCTTTGAAATATGTGAGCAACACCATGTGTTAACCAAAGTGCTTCACTGTGAAAGACCCTAAAGAAGGGAATAAAATCAATGAATGACTGGTAACGAACCATGGCTTTTCTACCTCAAAAGCAAAGTCATTTTAATTGAGTATTTCTGAAAAATATTGCGTTTAATGTTCTTATTCAAGGCAATCTCGTGATATTTTTTAAAACATTTATGTTGCACTTGCCACAGGTCTACCTCCTGTTGAACTCCAATTTAATTACAACCTTACGCCATTCAGCCCAGTTGCTGATAGAAAAATTACAATACCTAAAGCAACACTCCAGTAGCCTCTGCCACTATTCATCAGTGTACAGTCACGGGAAGGACTATCACTTTCCCCATTCACTTACTGGTTCACTTCTCCGAAATTTGAACACAAGTAGGTTGATAAACAACTGGAAACCATTGTCTATCAATCTTAATATTTTTATCTAATAATTAAGATAATGACTGAAAATTCTACGGATACCTTTACATTGTAGCACATGGCTAAGTCGGCACTTATTTTTTAAAAGTACATATCTTAACTACTGTTAAAGCTGAAAATATATCTCAAGTCATACTGAAAACGTTAAAAAAGCACCTGGAATTCAACTTCTTTTTAATTTCCCTTCACAACCACAACTGCAACATTATGATGTGCTACAGAGAAAACGTATTTTCCTGATTTTTTGGGAGAAACAACCAGCTTCGCTATGTTGGGGTTTCTAAACGTTGCATTAACTAAGAAAAAATGGACTGACAAGAAAACTATTCAGGAACTGCATGCGTATAAGGCCAAAAGAGACGTCTAAGCAAGTCAAATCCCATTCCACTCACCGGAATCCACCTCCGTATTTTCTGTGTGACGCACTAGAAAGCTCTGCACGTACAGGAAGGCGGGCAAGAAGATGTGCGCGCCAGAGGGAGGGGGGTCGGAGGGAGAAGAGTCACGTGGCGTTTCTTGCATTTGCCCGCCTCTGTCCGCCATTTCACAGCAAGCACGCGGAGAAGAAGGCTTGTTGTATCATGGAGGACGAGAGTGCCGTCATCATTGTTATTCAACGTTGCGAGGTGTATATAGAGAAAGAGAGAGAGAGGGCGCCGGATAGACGAAGCTGGCGCCATAACATGTCGCCACCGATACTCCATTTTGTTTCCTACTGGTTATTCTCAATTGAGGACTTTTTAATAATAATAAAAAGATCAACCTTTCCCTGTGGAAATTAATATACACAATCAGCTGCCAAATTAAAGTAATTGCAGGAATCACTTGCCGTGGAAAAAGTTGTTGGGATTTACACAGCAGTAATAGGAACAACTCGTCTCCTGTACGTAGGTGTCACCGGTTTGCAATTATACTTTATATCCAGATTAATTTCATTTAAGGTTTTTCTTGGCATGTTTAACTGTTAGTGCTTAAGGTATCGAAATCTGTGCTTGTTTTGGGAACTGCGTTAAACAAGGTTGTTTTTTGATTACACGTAATAAATCCCGTTAAATTATAAAATGAACACGCCTTCATAATGTCAAACAAGGTGGGACTGTTTTGTATTTGAAACTGACACACGCCGTCTGCATGTCACTTTAAGGACAAAAATATATTTAGACACGCAACCATAATAAAACGTTCAATGCAAATGTTAGACACCCCCTTTAAGGTTTACTTAATCAGGCTTTAAATTATTGATTCAGCACTTCTCATCTGTTTTAAACCTACAGTTAAAGCTGTTTGCTTGTCATCGCGCAGTCTAATCGTCCACCCATATTATATTCGCTTATTCAGTTTAAAACCACGGGGACATGGTGTGTAAAAGCAGGAACCAACCCCGAACGGGACGCCTATTCATATTTTATGACAGGAATCGGCAATCTGCTGGGAGTCCCCTGTACTATCCGCTATGCAGCGTTACGGTAAAAAAAATATATAAATAAACTACGTAGACTTTTTGCTTTATTAGTTTCTCATACTGTTTAGAAGAACATAAAAACATGCATGTGACTAGTAACAAAAAAAAACTGGCACCAAAGGACTAGTAATTTGTTTACAGCTTTTAATAAGGATAACCACCACTGTGCGGGTCGTGTAAGCCTCAACTTGCAGCGTCTCTCCTCAGTAATCTGGGAGATAAAGCATTACTGCTGATTACTCCAGAACGAATCAGCGGTTCTCGGTGACATTCTTTTTGTACAGTTCATCCTGTTGACTTGAGTCTCCCAATACATATATATAACCCATATGGCTTAGTCTCCGGCGGGCCGGTACAATTCATCCAGATTCCTCTAGGTCAGATAATAAATGTTTCGAAGAAGCGAGTGGTGTTCTGTACCCAGTTCTCTCCAACTGCCGACGAGATCTGTTTTTCCTCTTACGTCTTAAGAGTCTCAGTACTGTGCCATCGCAGCAGATTTTCCGATAAAACTGCGAACTATAGAAATGTTAAGGCTACGGTTTTATAAATGAATTTGTAACCTTCACACTTTATGTTAGACGATGATTTTAATTTTAACGTCCACGTGTATAGCTCTTTTGTTTTCGCCATTTTGGCGAAGAATATAGCCTGTTAAGTCACTTCAGGCGCGTTAAGAATGGTTATTTTAACGTTACTTTGTGGCTTGATATGAGTGAATTATATGCAGGAAATAAAAATGAGCCGTTTCACATCAAAATCGATTGAATTCGAATGAATTGTGCAAGGATTTTTTCCCACAGACCATATGATTTTTTTTAAACCGAACTTAGGTTTATCCATTTCTTTATTCTTTCAAGTTTATATTTTGAGAAGTGACTCTGCAATCAGGTGCCTTTTCTGTAAACAAAACGAGAATAAATTTATAACTTAAGTGCAATAGCTGTGCTCCCGAAAACTGGACGTAGCGGGTTCGGCTAATCCCCTGTCGTTGTGTTTTCGTGCGTAGGGGAGGCAATTGGCTCTATTTTTACCTCGGTATTTTGGACCACTTCTAGTAAGTCACCGGACTGGAGATGGTGTAGCGGGATCCCCGTGATTTTTGCCAACTCTGAGCTGCTATTCGTGGTAGACGAAGTACGATTTTCTAAGGAAGGAAGGCAGGCTTGACGTAATTAACGTTTTTTGCACAGAGTTTTCGTGGCCGACCACTGCGTCTCCGATCCTCAGTCTTGCCCGCTTGCTTGTGATTCTACAGAAGTGCCTGGAGAGTACATCTGGAAACACCTGCCTCTCTCGATATTTCTGCTTGGGAAAGACTGCTAATGCAGGATGACCACATTGTGTCTTGTTGCTGTGGTCACTATTTCCATGGTGTAAGATTTGGAGGTTTAATTGCTACATCTACCACAACCTCATTTTTAGTTTGGTTGCCCAGTTGTGTTCCATCTACATTTATATTTCACTTCATCGCTTCGGTTCAGCCTACACATTATGTCATTGATCATTAGCACCTGATTGTTAGGTTTGCTTTTGCAAGCCCCGGGGTACATGCCCAATACAGATACATTTTTAACGGGAAAGTGGTCTATTAATATTTTAGTTTTTCATTAAGGACATCCAGATATCTTGTTGCATGTCTCCAGTTTTTGCAAAAGCTGTGTTTGTCTCAAAATACGCTATTTTCTATTGGGAAATGAATCCATACGACATAACCATCCGAATTATATGAATCGTCTACGACTTTGCATTTTTATACTGTGAAGTTGTTTTAAAAACCATTAGTTCTGCAGAAGTATGCGGAAATGTAATTGTGTGAGCGCTAAAAACGGATTAAACATGTGACACGTTTACCACGACTAATTCAAGATCAGTCGCAGGCGATCATATAAGGTTTACTGCTGAAAAGCGTCTGCTTTTAAACGCTCTTAATGATATCTTTACCACTTATTTTTAACGCAACAAACCTTTTTGTTTACTTATTATTCTCTCAGTATAACAGCGCTTTGCAGCGTTTGGTCGTCCGATTGAAGTGGCGAATACTAAATGGATTTTAGCTTATTGCGTTACCTGCAGGTATGGCGAGAAACCGTTGAGCGGCGTAGCGTCAGGGGAGTAAACTCGTAACTCGTGCCCACGTGACTACCACCGTTTAAAACACAGGTATCAACGGCAGAGTGTATTCTCAATTGGTATTTTTCCATGAAGAAATGTACTCCCAGTCCCGCCCCCTCCACCAACACACCCCCCCCCCCCCCCCCCCCCCGAAAACGCTGCCCACAATTCGTTTCGGTCTGCTCCAGGTGTTGCATGTCAGCGGCCAGGTGGCGCGCTATTGCCCGCTTGAATTCTCTTAGTCAGCTCAGCTGGTTAGTGTATCCAGACGACATTTTTTGTTAAATACACGTTACCTATCGTTCTTTGTCCGAATGTTCTCCACTGAGGATGTGGCCAGGCGCACGTAGATTTTAGATTTTTGCATGACAACGTATGTCAGTTGTGAAAACAACATCCCAGTTAATCTGACCAACAACATGTGAAATGGAAAATCTCCCTTTGCCAGCTGTTCATTTTCTTGTGTTTCTATTATTGATGGACCTTCATGTCTTAAAATCGCCGTTAGCAGTTTTCTTCTGCAAAAGAGACGTAGTTCTGACGATCTAAGCGAAGCCAATTCAAAACGATTAATTTATACCACGTTACGCTCGTCGACAAGTAGAACATTAGTGACCTGTAAAGGCTGCTGTTATTTCAGTGATGAGCTTAATCAGTAGTTCAGTTTGGGGGGGTTCTACAGAAGAGTCCCATTAAATCTGAGTTACTACTTAAAGTATGTTAATTACTTTGCCTCTATATTGAAAAAAGTAACGATTTTAATAATAATGAGCAGTGCACTAAATTTCAGTGACCTTAAATAATTTGGGATGCTTTAATTGAAGATTTTAAAATTACCTCAAAAGTATTGTTACGTTTTTCACAAAGATGTCTTTGATAGGGATTTTTATTCAATTGCTTTATTTTATACGCCAAATTATATTGTACCTTGTGCGCTGGGCTTTTGATCACAGACTTAACATTACATTTTTATATTGGACACACAAAAGAAAACACTATATTGTATCCTAGGAATATATGCTTAATTTACTGTAGATTTTGGATGGTCTGTTGTCATGTTAAGAACCATTTTCCTTGCTTTTGCATGTATTTAATTTGAACAAACTTTTTTCTTGTGCTTCTTTCTGATACTGAATGTATCATGAACATTTTTTAACAATGCTTGTGTGATTGTTGGTTGGTCTGTGTGTGAATGGGCCCTGCAGTGAACTAGCATCTTGTCCAGGGAAGGTTCTTACCTTGTGCCTGATAAAGCTAGAATAGACCCCTGCCCCTGAATTGAATTAAGATTATTTAGGAATATTGTTTTTATTTACATGCACTGGCAGGGCAAACAATTAAGTGACTTCATATGGGTCACAGAGAGTGAGCCTATAGTTTTGTAGCCTCTTACATGTGTACAGGTCAGTGCAGTGATAACGTTATTCATAGGTTGGTGTTAAATGACTTACAAGACGCCCCCATCAGACTGCTACTGTTGTGGAAAATTAATGTGAATTTGTTACACTGAATTGGATTATGTTTGTTTTGATTTTTGGAAAACAATTTAAAGACACGTCTTTGCCAATGGTAAGCCTTGTGTTCACAAGATTCAGTTGCGAGTAGCAGAAAGAGCTTTCAGCAAAATGATAATTTAAGTCTTCAGGAGTTTTGAAAAGGAACCCGCCCTATTTGCATAGTGAACAAATTTGGTTGAATCTGACGTCTTAATTTTGCTTATGTATTATTTGACCCAGTTATTCTCCACTGTTTTGTCAGAATTGTGTATTGCTGATAGAATCCAATTGTTAGTCAGGCTGAGTTCTCAGTCTGATTTAATTCTGATCTTGCTAGTAAAATGTACATATACATAAACGGTGAAAATCACTATGCCTACTCTGGTTCGAATTACTGCAAATGTTAACCAAGCACGTTTCAACACGCATTTTAACACCACCCCTTAAAAATATTTGCTCATTGGTGGCATCATATCACAGCACAAGGGAAAAAAACAAACAAACAGAAAAGTATGCAGTAATTGTCTTGCAGGCAGTGCCAAGACTCGCAAAAAGAGCTGACAGTCTGGTCTGTACCATACAGTATCTTCCGTGTGAATTCCCTTATAGGTAAATGGTTAGATTGTTCCATTAAATGGTCTTGCTGAACCTTCCATCCTTTTAGTACACATTCAGAAATGCAGGCATTTTTAAAAATAAAGGCCATACATCAATGCACTGCTTGATTTGAACTGTAGGTGAAGGGTGTATGAGAGGCTGTGAGCTATTATAAATTGTGCAATTTGCCCTGAAGTTGGTATGAAATGCCAAGGGAGCCTGTAGCTGTCAGCAGCATTAAAATTGTACTTAAAAGTCATTTTGCAACTTTATAACTAAATTCTTGCTTTTTTGGAGCAAGCTGTTAATGGAGAGTTTCACAGGTAGTAAGCCCCATGCACATCATCAACTCTATAAAATGAAGTGAAATTGTGCTCACGATCAAAGTAGCTATGCAAAATATGACAACTTATATCTGCACCCCAGATTAATAGAATACACAGCTCAAACAGCTTAAGAGCATGCCATCTGCAGAACCATCAATCATGTTTCATTTACATGGCTTCCACCCCTGAGATCCATCCATCCATCCATCCATTTTCCAACCCGCTGAATCCGAATACAGGGTCACGGGGGTCTGCTGGAGCCAATCCCAGCCAACACAGGGCACAAGGCAGGGAACCAATCCTGGGCAGGGTGCCAACCCACCGCAGGACACACACAAACACACCCACACACCAAGCACACACTAGGGCCAATTTAGAATCGCCAATCCACCTAACCTGCATGTCTTTGGACTGTGGGAGGAAACCGGAGCGCCCGGAGGAAACCCACGCAGACACGGGGAGAACATGCAAACTCCACGCAGGGAGGACCCGGGAATCGAACCCAGGTCCCCAGGTGTCCCAACTGCGAGGCAGCAGCGCTACCCACTGCGCCACCGTGCCGCCCCCCCTGAGATCTTGAACTGGATTAAGTGGTTTCAAGAATAGATGGATGAATTTTAATTGTGTGGAACAAGTGAATATGTTAGACTGTGAGATTAGAATTAAAATAACACTGCTTTTGTCTATTTGCTGTGAGGCCATGTCCCATAGCTAAGAAAATTTGCTTGACCAAAGGCTAAAGTGTCTCCAAGGAAACCAAGAAAAGAATGAAAATGAAGATTGATTGCAGTGTTCAGGCCTGAAGCTGTTCAGCTCTAAGGATCACAATTTGATCTTCAACCTGGTTACAGTGTGAACTTTGCATGTTCTCTCTATATCTGTCTGTGTGTTCTCTCTGTAGTTCTTTCAGATGTCTCAAAGACATGCATGTCCTATTAACTGACGCTGTATGAGTGAGAATATGTGTATGTGTGCATGACCACTGATGACCTGTTTTCTTGCACACGGTACACCAAAATATTTTCCAACTTTATTACTCTTTCCCTGTGGTTGATATAAAGACATATGCTGTCAGAAAATAGTATGATCAGCAATGGTAGCATGCATTTAACATTTTACACAGGTTGTCGCAAAGTAGTTAGCCCAGTAATATTACTATGTGTTATCTCTGTAGGGAAATGTCACAATACCTGAAGACTATGAAGGTGTACCTTTCAACTTACTAACAAAATTACAAAATAGCAGATTTTTAATAATGTTGGTCATGTACAATAAATAATAAATGTTGAGATTAACGCTGATCCATTCTTTAGAGGTCAAAAAGCTTTTTTTTTACTTATTTCAATTCAAGGTCACAAAGAAGCTGATCCAGTCCTGATATTGTCAATGTCAGAAGTATATTTGTGCACCACGAGAATTTACAGTCTTCAAACAATTTATACAGTGTTTATTTGCAAGGTGACAATAGTACATAAGGAAAAATCCCATGCAAATTTATATTTTGTCCAAATAATGATGTGTCCAGGATTTGAACCACTGCACCTCCATGTTAGTTGTGTATATTCACATGTTAGTTTAATTGGTGTAACTCGAAGGCTGAAAAAGTAGCAGTTACTAATAAACAGTCATACTGTTTTGCTGTGTTAGTGATTGTACTTATTTGTAATCTAGCTTTGTTTTCCTTTGTCATTAACAGTAACCACAGGAGGAAAAAAGACATGTGCAGTAACGGCTTTTTGAGTGTGTTTAAAAGGCCATTCATTCCGACAAGTTAAAGAAAAAGGTGGAGACTAAGAAATACCTTTTGAAACGTGTGTTACACTGACTTCTATATTATCTCTGTTTGCACATCTTGAATCACTCTTTTCAACATAACAAAAAGGGGTTTGACCAAGCTGTTAGATGAACGTAGCAGAATATTAACAAATTCAGACCTTTTTTTTTTTTTTTTTTTTTTTTTTTGTTCTTTATTTCGCCTTATACAATTTCTTGTACTAGGAATTTGGTAGTTTTCGCATACCCCTTGGGGTCAGAGCGCAGGGTCAGCCATTGTACAGCGCCCCTGGAGCAATTACAGGTTAAGGGCCTTGCTCAAGGGCCCAGCAGAGCAGGATCTCTTTCGGCAGTGACGGGGATTCGAACCGGGAACCTTCGGGATACCAGCGCAGATCCTTAGCCTCAGAGCCACCACTCCTTTATCCATCATGCTTCTCTCTTATTTAAAAAGTGAGAATCTATTGAAAGGTAAACATTTCAAATGCTTTACTGAAGTAAAAGGAGCACAAACTCCGGCATTTCTCTCGTCACCCACTGTTTATTACATGTAAGCAGTGAGACATTCACTGGCAGCGACCTTCTTGCTATCCCAAACATATCCTATGTGATTGTGTGTGAAAAATCTTTGACCTTTTTGACATCTGTTTTGCTATTTTGTGAAATGCCTATGGTCTATTCAAAGCACATCTTTAAAATCACTTTTAAAATTTTGTACTATAGATCCACTTTCTCTGTATTTATTTTGTTCATAGCAGTCTCCAGTGTATCTGCCAGACTGCTGCTGATTCTGCATTACTGTCAATCAGCTTCTGTGTATTTTCAGTTTATTATTTTATATCTTCATCCAGTTGCTGAACATCTGCAGACTCTTCCTTGTATTTCAACTGTATCTTTTATCTTGAATAGTAATGATTTCTTTGTATTGTCTTGTGGTGCACTCTTTGTTGAAGGTCAGTCAGTCAGTCATTGTCCAACCCAGGGGTCTGCTGGAGCCAATCCCAGCCAACACAGGGCGCAAGGCAGGAACAAATCCTGGGCAGGGCGCCAGCCCACCACAGGGCACACACACACACACCCACACTTCAAGCACACACTAGGGACAATTTAGGATCGCCACTGCACCTAACCTGCATGTCTTTGGACTGTGGGAGGAAACCTACGTAGACATGGGGAGAACATGCAAACTCCACGCAGGGAGGATCCGGGAAGCAAACCCAGGTCTCCTTACTGCGAGCCAGCAGCGGCACTCCCACTGCGCCACCGTGCCGCTCCTGTGTTGAAGGTGCTATATATAATTAAGAATGATTGATAAACAACATCTAAAAAGCTTTATGTCCTGTTATTTATGTAGAGTTCCTTCCACTTGCTTTCTATGTATTTTGTTTCTGATTTTTAAAGAAATGTAACAATATCTATATGGTTTATAACTGTATATTTATGTGTAGTATTGAATTATGCATTTTCTAAATATAGAAGATGTTTTAAGATTCTTAAATACAGATTTGTATGCAATCAATCTTTTATTGGCCACAACCAACCCTAGAAGGGCCAGCGATACATTGCTGGGGGCACACACCCACAACCATGCTCTCTAATATAGCAAAAGTTTTGTGTTTACATGGCAAAAAAAAGTGCCCACTTGAACAAAGACATTAACCAGGCTGGGAGTCATGCTTAAGTATCTAGAGCTATGAGGGAGTGGCATCATCCACTGTGCCACACCTCTTCCAAACCAGTTTGTGTTGTTTTTTGCATATTGCTTTAAGTAACTGCTGCGAATATAGTGTTCTTTTTTTGGGCTGTGTTATTTTAAATGTGCTCTCTTTGGGCTCCTTAGGAGGCATATTTTTAATTGTGGCTTGGCAGTTGTTGCTTAGCTTCAAATGACGTCACATTTCTCTGTTAAAAAAAAAAAAAAAAGTATAAAATGCAGTCATGCAGTTCCTCCAGCAGAGGGCACTGATTTACAAGTTTTGGACCTAATTTTTAATGTATAGTTAAGGAAGTACGAGCTTCTTTCATTTCTCAACAGTATGATTCATTACATTTTATAAATGAAAAAGGTTTTCAATTAATTTTGAGTTTTCTTTATATGTAGTATCTTACAAATTTCAAATGGGATACATTTTAAACTGTATACTATATATCTATCCATTTTATACTACTACTCTTTATATTTATTAACAAGTAAGCCCGCGATTCGCTAGCGAATTGGAAATCCAAGAATGGCAATCAGTTTCTGTTCCGTCCGATATTTGGATGGATGACATATCATGGAGGGTGGGTGCGTCTAGGGAAATGTCATTTAATTCAATACGTATATCTGTACTAAAGCGGTTTCGTTTTGTGGAGACGTGATTCTGTTGCCTTTGCTGACACCGACTTTGGTCCAGATATGAATGAATGTGAGTAGGCCCTACAATGGACTGGCTCCCTGTCCAGGGTTGTTTTTTGCCTTAATCCCAGTACATAGGCTCTGCACATAAACAAAGAAAATTGATTAACGTAGGTTCTGAAAATGAATGAACAGGTGGATAGAATTGAAACTAAAAGTTTGTTTATGTCATTTCAAAATGGTATCTTACTGGCACTTTTTAGTCAGCTACACTCTTCTGTAACATCCATCCATCCATTTTCCAACCCGCTGAATCCGAACACAGGGTCACGGGGGTCTGCTGGAGCCAATCCCAGCCAACACAGGGCACAAGGCAGGAACCAATCCCGGGCAGGGTGCCAACCCACCGCAGGACACACACAAACACACCCACACACCAAGCACACACTAGGGCCAATTTAGAATCGCCAATCCACCTAACCTGCATGTCTTTGGACTGTGGGAGGAAACCGGAGCGCCCGGAGGAAACCCACGCAGACACGGGGAGAACATGCAAACTCCACGCAGGGAGGACCCGGGAAGCGAACCCAGGTCCCCAGATCACCCAACTGCGAGGCAGCAGCGCTACCCACTGCGCCACCGTGCCGCCCATTCTGTAACATATGTTTTTATAAATATTTTGGTTTTTCTGGGTAACATATGTCACTAGGTTTGTTAAAAAGTCTTCACTTCAAATATCATGCTCTGTTGGCCAAATTCAAACATAGTTCTGATCCCAACATGCACACATTAGCGTGGGACACTTATAGTTAAATCACAAAACTGTGTAAGAAATTTGCCCACATGAAGATTGTTCAATGACATGTCAAAGAGCATCATAGAGGATTGTTTTATCACCCTTTCTGTTTACCCTCTATACATTAGACTTGTGGTTTATAGGAAACAGAAGACCCCCAAAGATCCTTGTCATCATTAAGAGAATAAACATGGAGGTGGTGGAGGATTGTAAGTACCTGGGAATATATATCGACAACAAACTCAGTTGCTCCAGGAACACAGATCCTGTCTTTAAAAAGAGGCAGAGTTGGCTGTACTTTTTGAGGAGGTTCAGGTCTTTCAGCATTGGTAAGACCATGTTGTACATGTATTATCATTCCATAGGGGCAAGCGTTGTCTTCTATGCAGTTGTGAGGTGGGGCAACAGGGTGAAAGCAGCTGATGCCAGTAGACGGACAATTTAATTAAGAACACTTTCATTTCTGGGAATTCAACTTGAGGCTGTTTTGAGTGTGTCTGAGAGGAGGATGCTGAGGAAGCTGCTCTGCATCATGAACAATTCCTCTCACCCCCAACATGTCTCCTTGGTGGAACAATGGAGCATATGCAGTAAAAGATACATTGTCTCTAGGTGCATGGCTGAATTCCACAGAAGATTCTTTCTTCTTCTAGCCATTAGACTGTATAACTGCTCCCCTTTCTATCAGGGAGTATCAAGGAATTTTCAATAATATCATTCTCTCATTTGCAATATCTGATATATGCAATTGTTAAATTATTACTCATATGGTGCGTAATAGTTTCCCTACCCCCCCATTAATTATTTTTCATCTGTTACTATCTATATATTTAATTCACTAAGCCGACAGAACAGGCAAGACGACCATGGGATACGCATGATATAGCCAAGCCCACCAACTCACAGAGACCCTCCCACCAACGCTAAGACGATGGGATACGCCGACAACTCACAGAGCCATGCCTGCTGACAACACAGAGCCACGCCCACCAACTCTAAGACCATGGGACGAGAACACCTGCCCGCCCGCCCGCCTGACTGTTACCAGCGTGTAAAACCATCACAGCTTTTAACTCACAAACTGCAACAACTCACCAAACAAGGACACCCTGTCACTCGAGGCATTCACACTGCCGGAAGACAACCATGGGATACGCAAAAAATAGCCATGTCAGTCAACTCACAAAGCCCAGCCCACCAACTCACGCCCACCAACTCAAGCACGCGTCCACCCACGCTCTCAAGGCATTCACAGTGCCCGGACGCAACAACTCACCAACTCGCTTTCGTCTCTGCTACAGTACACATGCACCACTGAGCCACGTTGACTTTTCATTATTCTTTTTTGTTTTCAGCTGCATTCCTATATATAATCCACCAAGTCATCCGACCATGGGATACAAACGACAGAGCACCGCCCAACAACTTGAACCGATACAGAGACATGTCCACCAACTCTAAGAGCATGGGACGAGAACGCCTGCCCGCCCGCCTGACTGTTACAAGTGTTCACCGCAATGTATTGGAGTGTAAAACCATCACAACTGCTAACTCACAAACTGCAACAATTCACCAAACACCACATCAGACGCTTTCTATATCTAAGAAGATATATAGATACTCATTATTCCCCGGCACGCGTCCACCCACGCTCTCAAGGCATTCACAGTGCCTGCTCATGGGCCCGGACGCAACAACTCACCACACACAAATTTTGCTTAATTTGACTCAACACGGGAAACCTCACCTGGCCCGGACACGGAGTGGATTGACAGATTGATAGCTCTTTCTCGATTTTGTGGGTGGTGGTGCATGGCCTTTCTTAGTTGGTGGAGCGATTTGTCTGGTTAATTCCGAAAACGAATGAGACTCCCTACTTCTAAATAGTTACACGATCGCCAAGCAGTCAGCATCCAACTTCTTAGAGGGACAAGTGGCTTTCAGCCACATGAGATTGAGCATTAACAGGTCTGTGATGCCCTTGGATGTCCGGTACTGCACGCGCGCTACACTGAATGGGTCAACGTGTGTCTACCCGGCGTCGACAGGTGTGGGTAAGCCATTGAACCCCATTCGTGATGGGGACCGGGGCATGCAATTGTTCCCCACCAACGAGGAATCCCCAGTAAGTGCGGGTCATACACTCGCACTGATTACGTCCCTGCCCTTTGTACACACACCCCCCCCTCGCTACTACCATGCTCAGGTGACTTGGTGGATTATATATAGAAAAGCAGCCGGAACCGCAAAGAACAATGAAAAGACAATGTGGCTCAGAGGTGCATGTGGACTGTAGCAGAGACAAAAGCGACTCAGGTGAGGAGTTGGGGGCGGGCACATGAGCGGGCAATGTGTACTGAACGATGACTGTATGTTGGTTCATAGCATGCATTGTTGCAATGTTACTTTTCTTGGTGGTTTATGAAATTACGGATTTTTCAAATGTTCATTTTTTTCCCTGTGCTTAAAAATCATTTAAAAAGCCGCGTGATTATGCGGCATATGCTACGCCGCAGGTTGGCTAGTTATTATTATTATTTTTATTATTTGCACTATTTTTCTATTTCTGTCAACTTTTATTTCTGCTAGCTATTTAATTTATTTTAAATATTCTCAGTCCACTATGTTTATAAGGATGTGTTTAGTTGGAAAATATGGTGCATGAGCCCACTGTTAAAAATTCTGCTCTTGAGCCCTCAAACCGTACATAGGCACAGAGAAACATTTATTTGTTTTTTGATGCAGATTTGTTTTTCAACAACAGGAAGGTAACACACAAATATAAAACAAAAGGTTCCTCCTGTGTGGGCTGACCTGAACAGGTGCTAGGATTCTTTTTGGAGTTAACAGCCAGCCTGCTTTCTCCTCATTCTTCCCATTCTCTCACTTTCCTACAATATCGGACATTCTTCCTCTCAGCCAGAGAGCTGTCACATATCATTTTATTTATTGGCTGGGGTTTTCTGAGTTTAACCTCAAACTTACTTTCTGGGTCTGTGGCAGGCCTTCAAAACGAATGCCATCAGGTCACAGCATCTATTGGTGGCGGCTGATGTCCCTGCAACTCGGAGCCTTGACATTCTATTTAAAGATCAAACAGCGATGACTGATCCTGGGCCGAATGCCCTTTCCGGTGAACAGCAGACCTAAAAGAACTTTCCCTTAGGAAAGCCAATTGCCACCTTGTGAGCCTAGAGGAATCATAGCTTGGCCTCAATTGAGGCCCCAGTTATGTCCTCAGTTATGCCTGGCAAACAGGCCAATTGCTATGGGATTTTCTCTTTCCTGGGCACACAGTCACTTGGGATATACTTTTCCTGGTGTGATTTCTATCTCTTTCGTCTAATTTTACATTTTTTTCTCAGCCTGCCCAGACAACCAACCAGAGGTGCACCTAGTGCATTGGGGGCCCCCATAAAATATTAAGGAAAAAATATAAAGACTTCAGAAAAAAGATTAATAGAATATATGTTTATTTAGATAGATAGATAGATAGATAGATAGATAGATAGATAGATAGATAGATAGATAGATAGATAGATAGATAGATAGATACTTTATTAATGCCAAGGGGAAATTCACATACTCCAGCAGCAGCATACTGATACAAAAAACAATATTAAATTAAAGATTAATAATAATGCAGGTAAAAACAGACAATAACTTTATATAAAGTTAACGTTTACCCCCCCCCGGGTGGAATTGAAGAGTCGCATAGTTTGGGGGAGGAACGATCTCCTCAGTCTGTCAGTGGAGCAGGACAGTGACAGCAGTCTGTCGCTGAAACTGCTCCTCTGTCTGGAGATGACACTGTTTAGTGGATGCAGTGGATTCTCCATAATTGATAGGAGCCTGCTAAGTGCCCGTCGCTCCGCCACAGATGTCAACCTGTCCAGCCCCATGCCTACAATAGAGCCTGCTTTCCTCACCAGTTTGTCCAGGAATGAGGCGTCCTTCTTCTTAATGCTGCCTCCCCAGCACACCACCGCATAGAAGAGGGCGCTCGCCACAACCGTCTGATAGAACATCTGCAGCATCTTATTGCAGATGTTGAAGGACGCCAGCCTTCTAAGGAAGTATAATCGGCTCTGTCCTCTCTTGCACAGAGAATCAGTATTGGCAGTCCAGTCCAATTTATCATCCAGCTGCACTCCCAGGTATTTATAGGTCTGCACCCTCTGCACACAGTCACCTCTGACTATCACGGGGTCCATGAGGGGCCTGGGCCTCCTAAAATCCACCACCAGCTCCTTGGTTTTGCTGGTGTTCAGGTGTAGGTGGTTTGAGTCGCACCATTTAATAAAGTCCTTGATGAGGTTCCTATACTCCTCCTCCTGCCCACTCCTGATGCAGCCCACGATAGCAGTGTCGTCAGCGAACATTTGCACGTGGCAAGACTCCGAGTTGTATTGGAAGTCCGATGTATATAGGCTGAACAGGACCGGAGAAAGTACAGTCCCCTGTAGCGCTCCTGTGTTGCTGACCACAATGTCAGACCTGCAGTTCCCTAGATGCACATACTGAGGTCTGTCTGTAAGATAGTCCATGATTCATGCCACTAGGTATGAATCTACTCCCATCTCTGTCAGCTTGTCCCTAAGGAGCAGAGGTTGGATTGTGTTGAAGGCGCTAGAGAAGTCTAGGAACATAATTCTTACAGCACCACTGCCTCTGTCCAAGTGGGAGAGTGATCGGTGTAGCATATAGATGATGGCATCCTTCGCTCCCACCGTCTCCTGGTATGCGAACTGCAGAGGGTCGAGGGCGTGTTGGACCTGTGGCCTCAGGTGGTGAAGCAGCAGCCTCTCCATGGTCTTCATCACATGTGACATCAGAGCAACAGGCCGGAAGTCGTTCAGCTCACTAGGACATGATACCTTTGGGACTGGGGTGATGCAAGATGTTTTCCAAAGCCTCGGGACTCTCCCCTGTTCCAGGCTCAGGTTGAAGATGCGCTGTAGAGGACTCCCCAGCTCCGACGCACAGACCTTCAGCAGTCGTTAATTTTTTATATTTAATTGAATATAGAGTTTCTTTGAAATTACTTTTTGTATGTCAGATATTTTATTTTTGTGAAAGATGCTGACACTATAAATACATTATTTCAGAAACATGAATAGGCCATTTATAGGCCAATTAAAATACTGGGTAAAATATTTGCAGGTTATTTATGTATTTAATCAAATGGACATTTCATACAAGGTAATTTAAAACTACTGCTGCATGGATTTTTTATTGACTGGGCACCTTGGGATAATGCTATTTTCATTAATGTGTGTGGCAATTGCATTATATTGGGTCAATTTATTATTTTCTATATTTCACATGGTATAATTTACAGTTTATAAAAATGTTACTGTAATATCACACAAATAAAGTGAAAAAAATCCTTGTTACTCTATTATTATCATGTTAATGATCACAACTGATAATTCTAATGTTCGCAACAATAAACATAGATCCACCTTTTGCAGAACTTTAATTACTGCCTTCCAGCAATGCTAAAATGATCCATGAAAGCACTCCACATAACAATTTTTAATATACATATTAGGTAACTAATACAATAATATTAATACAGAAGACTGGCCCCAGTGCAAGACAAAATTCACTGTTGTTTTATATTCTGCATTGCGTATGCGTCTGACTTGTTAACCAAGCCTTCACATTATGTCATTATGTTACTGCTTGGCCTGCTGATCAGTCACTTCCGCTGCTATTCAGCTACCCCTACACCCCGGTGAATTCAAGGACAGGATTGCGACCGGCGATTTGAAAGTGCATGGTTTCAAACCATATGACCAATGACAGCTTCTGTTAGAACTTGTAGTAGAGCTATTATTGGTCTAATGGTTTAAACCCATATGCTTTCAATCACTGCAGTACTGCTCGGAAGTGCTTGCTGCATAGATTGGTGAATGTGAAGCAGTGGGAATTTTTGGGGAAAAAAAGCAAGGAACTCAGAGCTTGTTGTGCCTCCCAGGCTCGGGGACCAATGGAATTTCTTGCCCATTCCACAGGGCTGCTACACCACAGACACCAACCCCTACTTTCTGACTGTGGCTTCAGGCGGGTCACTTCTTGATGCTGTATGCACATTGTGAATAAAAAAAGTAGAAAGGTTTGATGAACAAATTGCATCTTCATCTATTATATTAGTATAAAAAATAAATATGTTTTGAGTCACCTGCCTTAGCTCTGTCTATCTTTGAAAGCACCATGTCCTAGCTGGGACATCTTTCTATCCACCCGTAGCCTGTATGGCTGTTATAAAGATGGAACAGAGTTGTAATAATATCGAGAATTAGTACCAATGGCTGTGTTAGATATGGTTTCAGTGATGAAAATAGATAGATGAATTGAAAACTGCAGTTCTTTCTGTGTTTTCCTGAATATAAAAGAGGGTCAGTGGGATCATATTTAATATCGGAAAATTAATAAATATTTGGTACACTGTATTAATCCCCGAGGGAAAACTGTCTTTCTGCATGACATTTGGAAGTCATAGCGCAGGGTCAGCCATTATACAGCACCATTGGAGCAATTTTCAGGTTAAGGGCCATGTTCAAAAGTAAGGGGTTAATATAAGGTTAACTATTGTACCACTTAAAAATAATTAATTGGTATTTACTCTATTCATACACTGAAATGTGGCAGTATATCCTGTTTGCTTTTACATCAGTGTCATCGTTTTCATCCTGCCCTGCTGTGTTTTAGTGTTACTATCTTGATTTTCTCCTAGGACACATGTAGTACTTCCAAGTGATCAGTAGATGGGAGCAGAGCCACAGATCAGCAGCCAACCACGCTTAACAGGCAGCTTCTGGCCATATTTGAATACACCCTGATCAGGAAGGAACCAAAAGGTTTTTTTAGACTGCTGCCTGCTCTTAAAAATGTGATTTTAGATCAGGCTGATACATCTTGTTGGGAAAGAAGGGGGGGGTGACCTTAATTGAAATTCCCCAGCAGCGTAATCTAATAGGCTGCTTAGAAAGAGGCTTCTCTTTGAAGGACATGAGCAGCGTTATGACGCAACAGTCAGGATAAACTAAATGAAGACAAGGTGGAGGTTAGGAAATTCAAAACCCAATGTCACCCAGAGGTCGGGACGCCCCACGCATTCCTCCTGGATGCGCTGGTCTTTTTTGCCCTTCCGGATGCTTTATTGATTCCATTCCCTCTAGCAAAAATAGTAGAAAATTGTATTAAGCATCCACCCCTGCCCCAGATCTGTTGACATGATCCCTTGCAGTATGTCAATGGCTATGTGCAATGCAGAGGGATTATTTGTTTCATTACCTTTGTGAGCAATCGGATAATTACGCCATGGAATACCCAGAGAAAAGATCAGGCCTGCTGCTTCTGCACTCTTAATACACACATGATTAGGACAATGGAATAACATGCAGACGTTCAAAACAGTGCACACTGTAATCATTTGCACTCAGCTTGTGCTGGGCTTATTAATGTCCCAGGCTGTTAGAAATTATCCAATTACTTACCCTTTCATTTTTAGTATAATTGCAGGGGTTAGACCATAGTTTTTTTGTGAGCTATGGAACAGAGTTATATCTATTTGATTCTCCTAGCTTGCAATCAAGGACAGCATCCCAGGCAAATTTGCATAGCCTTTTAGTCAGTCAGCAGATGGCAATGCATGTAACTGTGCCTTGAAGAGACAGGTGTTAAGGGCTGGTCTCCCACCATCCAAGATCTCTGAGGAAGCAGGCAGCTTATTTTGTGTCAGCCAGCACATCTGGACCCCCATTCCCCTCAGGCTTGTCAAATGAGGAACTCAGCTCTTTGTGTTGCCATGAGGGTCAGATTTCTACATGCAAGGAAGCAGCCATCAGTCACTCAGTGCTCTAAAATGAATCATGACTGAGCTCACCGTTCAAGGTGCTTTATGAAATACAGATTTATCATAAGATATGAATTAATTCCTACGTACAGTGCTGTACATTGGGCACCCTAGACTGAAGAAGAAGAGCAATGGCTTTCCAGGCCACTGCAATTTCCATTTATCTCAATAGGCAAAAGTCTTTCATTTTATTCACTCCTCATGCTGCACTGGGAAGCACTGCGCTGAAGGTTCAAGTTGATTCATGCACTTTTTTTTTTTAATTAAAATCACACAACATTCCATACAAATAAATCAATTTTTACAAACATAAGATCGAAAACAAATCAACATACAATAAATAAATAAATCAAAGCACTTTTTACACTGGTGTCAGTAGTGGGATAGTGCTTGACACTAGTTTACAAATTTTAGTAAGTTAGGATGTAATATAGTTAATCTGTGAATGTGTTTCATTGAATTGAAAATTGACTCTTGCTTTCTGGGCTAAAGTAAAGAAAAGCCAAGCAAAATGACACCTTTTATTGGCTAACTAAAAAGATTACAATATGCAAGCTTTCGAGGCAACTCAGGCCCCTTCTTCAGGCAAGATGTAATGCCTGAAGAAGGGGCCTGAGTTGCCTCGAAAGCTTGCATATTGTAATCTTTTTAGTTAGCCAATAAAAGGTGTCATTTTGCTTGGCTTTTCTCTACATTCATAATGGCTAACATGGTACAACACCCTAGTACTACTGGGCTAAAGTAACAATTTTGTAGCTCAACACTTACTAACTCACTAATATTTTTCCCACTGCAGCTAAACTGAGAAAGTAAGGGTGCATGATATTTGTATTTGCTGTATTAGGCATAGTATTAAGTGCTTTAGGAAAGCATATTATATAGTGATTAACTGAACAGTCACAGGGTCAAGTCCAATGGGGAGCCAGCAGTTAAGCAGAATAGAAGCAGGAGATGTGATTTAGTCAGGGCCGAAGAGTGAACAGTATTTCAGCCCATCACCTTGTGGTTTCAAGTTCAGCTCCTTAACCACTGGGCCTCACCATCTTCCATAGGCATTTAAGCAGCAATACTTTGCAGTACCCTGCCTTAAATAGTAAGACATTCAGCCCCAATTCAGGCTTCAGTTGTAAATAGTAGACCAGTCAGTTTGATTAGTATATTAAAAGTAACTGATTATCTTTAAAGACATGTCTGTGGTATGTTTGGGAAGAACAAAGTAAGTAAAGAAAACCAGTGCAGTCACAGGGAGAACATATACATTCATCACAGATGGTGAATAGACTGGAACCCATATCCTTGGAACCATGTGGCAGCAGTGCTAACCACTGAGCCATCATACTAGCAACATTATAGAGTGAGTCTTAAATAAAATCACATTTGAAAAATATAGAAAAAATGTTAAGACTTACAATCGTAGCACTGTTGCAGAAAGGAAAAAAAAAGAAAAAGGATATTGGTTAGTGATGATAAGATGATAAATGAAAGAAAGTGCCTGCTGCTGCACTTTTTCTTCTTTTCTTCTTATTTTTGACACAAGCACATTTCAATTGGTGCTGCTTGATTCCTGGGCAATTTCATTGGTCGTTTTGCAGAAGATGTGGCCAGGATGATAAGTTAGCATTTCTGTGCTTTCCTGGCACTCTTCCTTCACAGTTCCTGTGTTTCAGTCCCTGCCCAGTCACTATCTGTGTTAAGTCTGCATATTTTCTTCATTTCTGAGCAGGTCTTCCACCAACTATTATGGTATTCTCTCACATCCCAAAGACATAACAAAAAAATAACACACTGTAATATTTTTCAGACCTTCTTAATCCAATTAAGGGTTGCTGGGGGTCACAGCATATTGTAGGAGCAGGAAACAGCCATGAAATGGGCGCGTGTCCATCACTGACCCCACTCACATCCAACCAACACTCACATTCACATGGGGACAATTTAAAGTAACCATGAACTAAAACTGCTGTTTATTTTACTCAATAAGTGGATTTTTGTGAAAGATTCAGACCTATAGTAGACTAGTAGCCTATCCAGAACTGGTTTTCACCGTGCAATTCATCCCGATGGGAGAGGCACCACCACCATGTGATCCTGAACTGGGTTAAGTTTGTTCCTAATGAAGGAGGGATGGATGAAAGCAGGGGCATGGCTACAAGTAGGTGAGGGGTAGCCAATGCTGACCCAAATGAGCTATCTGGAAAAATCAATAAAAATGAAATCAGGTTATTTTGGCAGTTAAATTTCCTCCCAACATATCAAAATGCTCACCCCAAGATAATACCCTAGTAACACCAATGAGTGAAAGAACAGATGGATGGATTTACTCTAGAGCAGCTTGCAAATCACGCATAGTGACTATAATATAAGTGCTTCCAAATTTCAACAGTGTCTGCACTGTCCAGTTAAATAACTAACTCAGGGCTACTTAATGTCAGTGGAGGGCCGATGGATTATCTAGCCCACGCAGCTTGTATGCATTATCAGCTGAAAGGAACAAAATAATTTAAATCTTGACACAATAATTGTAGTAAATAAAAATTAGTTTTGAAACATCCTTTGATGACTGTAGATCATATTTTTATCTGAATCTGGAAAATATAATGTGTATAATATTCAGGAACCAATACCACAGTCTTTTTTCCTTTTTGATTTTGCTTTTACTTATAGTCTTCCATGTTGTCATAATGACAATGAATTCAATTGAGTTTCAAATATGTATGGCATCTTCTGTGGTGACTGTGTAACTTTGTGGCCAAGGCCTTGAACTTTAAAGCTCAACACTGTTATTCAGTCCACACCAGTGACACTTTACATTAACTAATCTGCCAGTTCCCCAAGTGTAAACGTATCAAGTTAAGAATCAGAACAGGATGAATGTTCTGAAGCTGTTTCTTCTAAATTTAATAGTAGTGACAGTAACAGGACATAACGCTACACATGCTCACACTCACTCATATCAGGCCAGGTTTGAGTTGACAATTAATCTAATGTACACATTTTTGGGTAGTGGGATGAAGCCACAGTATAGAGAGAAACCTATGCAGGTATGGGCTTCGGGGGAAAGTTGTGTAAACTCTGAACTCTCCAGGACTTTAGAGATAAGAGGCAAAACATTAGGTGCTGTAACATCATGCTGGTCTAATATACATTTTGATAATGTACTTGTATATTATGATCAGTTTCATCCAAGTTTTCATTCATATTTTTAATGTTAGTAAATTAGTACGTTATTAGTAACGTTAGTAAATATAGGATACTGTATGTAGGAAATTTTAACGTAAGTAAATGTAATGTATGATGCATAAGATGTAGAAATGTCAAATTTGAATACTCAGTGGGAGATTTGAAAGTTCACCTTGTGAGAAGGTCCTTGTAGTTATGGTGGACTCCTCCTTATCTACATCAAGGCAGTGTACAGAAGTAATCAAGAAGGCTAACAGGATGTTAGGTTATGTAACATAATGTGTGGAGTATAAGTCAAAGGAGAATATGCTAGTTGGGCTGAATGGCCTGCTCGTATCATAGGTGTTCTAGTTTTCTAATGTTCTAATATCAAAATGTGTTGTTTTAAATGTAAATCCTATACTGTATATACTGTAGTTTATATCTTATATAAAAATGAGAAAGTACTTGCTGTTCCAGGAGCATTACAGTAGAGAGACCTATGCTTTTTTTTTTTTAAAGGTGCCATTCAGATGTTAGCTCATGGACTGGAGCCTAAGTGGCTCATTCCCTTAGGGATCTCTGCATTCCTGGTTGAAGTCAACACCTCTTTGGCCAGGGAAAGCTAAAATGGAGGTAAACAGTGTCTGACTTTGATGCCTCAGTCAGAGGCTGCAGGCAGGAACCTAAATATAACCTGGCCAACCTCCATCATGAGAAAGATTGAAGCCTATGTCATAACTTGTGCATGGATCAACATGACATGTCAACTTACACCTTGCGTCTGGAACACAAGAACCCATCAGTGTTAGTGGTTTTCAATTTTTCTTTTATTTTACATCCATCCTATTTCTCTGATCAGTAGTGAGAAGTCAAGCAAAATGTTAATTTATCAGGGATATTCATGCAAGTATAATGTGACACATCACTTTAATGTAGTGCTTGGTGAGTGTGGGTATGCCCTTGCAATGGCCTGGCACCTCATTTGGAATAGTTCTAGTCTTGTACCAAATGCTACCTGGTATAGATATTGACTCACCACAACCCTGGCCCAGATAAGCAGGATAGAAATTGAGTGGATGGACAGGTGGATGAATAGACAGATGCATTATTCACATGTGATGTACAAAGGAAAATGCTGGAAAGAAAGATTTAATAGATTTTGTAAGTAGTTACAGCACTATAACAATTACAGTTACGAAGCCAAGTCTGTGAGCTTCATATATGGAGCAGAACAAAAGGCTAAACAGTTAATAAATGATAATGAGCATTGTCACTTTTGAATCCATCTGTATTTTATATAGCACCTTTTAAGCAAAATGTGTAATACAAATTAGTCAGTCATTCATGTTAGAAACACAATGTCATTTATAAAAGGCAAATGAAGTTTGCTGTATTGACTTAGTTTATTTTATGTTTCTGTATTTGTTACAATAATGTAATCTATTGCATCTGACTTTGCTTCTATATTTGTCACAATTATTGATTTCCTTCTAGCTTTCTTTGCTTCTGTCTTTGTTACAATGATTTAGTTTACTGCATCCAATTTACACCGTGACAACACAAAAAGTGAGTTTTCCTGCTCACTGCTACAGGACACTATGTTTGATGCCCAATTCAGTCACTGCTTGCATAAAGTTGTAATGTTCTCCCCGTATTTGCCTGGGTTGTTCCTCCAAGTTCCCCAGTTTTTCTTACGCATCCAACAAACAAGTGTGCTCAGTTGACTGTCCCTTGCACAAATAAAAATGTCTTGTCTGCTTGGATTTTCCCCAGTTCAAAGCTTTGTCCCAGGACAAAACCTGGATTAAGAAAGTTAGGAAAGTGGATGGACAACAGTTGGCATGAAAGATCAAAACAACCAAGCAGGCATATGATTAGGTATGCACATCTGTTATGCCTTCGTCTATCATTAGAAGGGTGTGCATTGTTCTCATATTTGGCTGGTTCATGTTTTCTGCCTGATCCTACTGGAATAAGTTTTGGCTGCCTATGACAGCATCTGATCAGGATGACTTTGGAATTTAGTTTTCTGAGTACAGGTACAGAGCACAAGCACAAATTTCCAAGTGCAATGCATTAACAGAAAACTTTAAAATACACCAACACTCAAACACTGTTAAATACATAGTAAAATGAAGTAATTTCAATTCGATTAAGTCATGACAATATAAAGTCCATTACAATTGATAAGTTAAATATTCCTGGAGAAAGAAAACTGTGAATGGGATACTGTTGGTTATAACAGTCAAAGTGATACAATGTTACAGTTCTGATGACCAACACCAAAAGGTCACCAACCCATCCTGGGCATTCTCTCATATCTTAGGTACTTACAAGACAGTGTTAAAAAAAAAAGTTGCATGATACTACTCTTTGGTCTTTCCATGGTCTGGTAGTCAATTCAATATATTTTGGAACATACTGGCTACACAGACATGATATTAGAATGATGTTGGTGGTACTGGATGCAGGAAAGCTGGTACCCCAATTTTGAAGGATTTAGTGAAGCCCAGATAAACAATACTACAACACAAATGTTAGGGCCTTTCACCATCAAGAGCGATGTAGTGTCATCCTTGGATTGGCAGGTAATGCCTCAGACCTTTGGATTGTACCTTACAAATGTAGGAACTTAATTTGTGGCATTCATTGTAATGTGTGCTATTGATTGCTTACCATTGATGACTGTATTTGGATGGAGGTTATCGTGCTTGAGCAGCCTGAACCATTACAGTATGCATTAAATTTGGTAGTCATTTTTAGGTTTGCCAGACAAATCAAATTCTCAAGTGACATACCTTGAGGAAAGTGATCATCATTCTGTGGGGAACCATTGCTTTTAATAGCCAGCTAGTTATGCTGTTTGTTAGTGGCAGGTGGCCATGGTCAAGATGTAGTCATACATAGTGTAATTTTTCATGGCATGTCTGCTCTGCTTATTGGGCACTTCCCTGGCCAGTTGTGTCCCTGGCCCTTTTCTGAAAAGGCTGGTGTGGGACATTCAAAGATATCTCCATGCAGAAAAAGCAGTTGCACTACACTTAGCTGAATGTGGTATAAAACTGATTTTGGCACATAGTTTCTTGAAATCCTTACCATGGAGACTTACAGTATGCTAATGGTGCCTAATGTAGTCCTGTTCTAGGCTAGAAAACTGTTCCTTTTTATCTTACTTTGAAATCATTTAGTAATCCTATGTCATCTAAAATAACATTAATGTAAACAGAAGCAGTGATTCTGGATGCAACTACTGAGTATACTGATAGCTGAGAACCCTCATAGCAGCCCTGAAAATTCAGAAAAACAACAAGAAGAAAAGATAACAACAATGGTGCATTATTAACAACATAAATGATGAAGGATAAACATAAGGAGAACACAGATGAACAGATATAAAACAAATTTTGTTTTTTCTCTTGGCTTGACTATAATGTTTGTTCATCCCTGTACACATTCCAAATTAGCACCAGGCAGTGCCTTTATCTCTTTCTGCCTCTTTCATACAGTCTCGCTCTCTGTCTCTGTCTCCATCTCATGTCCTCACACCAGGCTATATTGGCCTCTGGCAATACTGTGACTTTAAACCCCTTGCCAGCCAGCCAGTAAAGCCATATAATTACAGTATTTCTCTGGTCAGGAGGTGGTCTTACATTCACTTCAGGAATACCAGGCTACAACACCTTGTATAGGCCATGCTGCCCCACCATCCCTGAGCTTTTACATTTCCCATAAAGCGTCAGGTCAACAAGGCAAGTCCTTGACTGCCTGCTCTGTTTGAAAGACCTCACAGTTGCATACTGTATGTTCCTATGTAGACCCATGTTCCCTCTAGTGGCCAAGAGCTGTTGTGTTGCCATATCTGGCTTTAGTCTCCCTTTTGATTGAAGGCCAAAGATCCCTGCCAACTGCTGGGCCAGCTGCCTTTTAGTACCTTGGGGAGCATTGCATGGTTTTTCTCGGGCTGCCTCCCTCTGTCTCATGCTTATGTGTATGCCCCTGCCTAATGCCCTCCCAGAGCATACATATACATATATCATATATGCCCAGCATACTACTCCCTTGTGGCCCCGTGCTTCCATACTGGCATATGTAAAATCTCTTTAGTTTATGGCTGTGTGGCTTCTTTCTCCTTCCTGCATATTCCCAGACCTACCTCTTACTCTGTACATTTGTGGTGGTGTTTTTGCCCCTGGCTAGTTCTTGCCAATTAGAACCCTTTGTTATATGCAGTGCACACATACACTCACATACATATACAGTGCTTATAAAAGTATTCAACCACCTTAGATCTTTATTCATTTTATTGCTACACAGCATTAAATCACAGTGGATTTAATTAGGCTTTTTTGACACTGCTCAATGTAAAAAGACTTCTTAATGTCAAAGTGAGGACAGATCTCTGCAATGTTGTTTAAATTATTTGCAAATATAAAACACAAAATAATTAATGTATATAGTGTTACTATATATATCAAATATATTATTTTATTGTATTGTATAATATACTATATATAGTATAGTATATAAAAATAGCTTTTAATATGATAGATATTTTAATTATGGTTAGCAGTAAGGTGAACTTCGATAAAAGCTCCTATGGTGGAAGGGCATAGTCTAGGCTTTTGATGATGACTGTTTATTTCATAAAACATGAACTCTAGAAATTGATCTAGAAGAAGGTCTCAGGTTTGGAAGAAAGGATGCATGAGCTTTTAGTGAACAATGAAGGATTTCTGCATATTTAAGTATGGCTTGATGGGTGGCGAGAGATTTAGCCTATCTGTTGAAGGTGGCTAGTTTTTTACATATATTTTTTGTTTATTACAGTAAGCCATGGGGTTCAGTGGCAAAGCACTGCAGTTTTGCTAGCTCATTTAAAGCAGCAGTATATGACCCTGAGCAAGTCACTAAACCTCTCTGTATTCCAACTTTAAAAAATATATTTAAACACTTGTAGCACATCCTGATTTTGTAAATTGCCTTGGATAAAAGTTACAGCTAAATATACAATAAATATTTCCTTTGTGCATGTTGTGTGGTTAGGGTTGGGTTTTGGGATAGGGTGACCATTGCTTTTTTGCAGTACTTTGCTTCAGGTTTGATTTTGGGCTCCTGTGCATAGTTTAAATGTTTTCCAAGATGTCCATGCTAACTCTATGAAAATGATTCCCATCTCAGTTGTCTGCCATGTCAAGATCCAAATTCACAAGCTTATTCTACATGTAGGCTTCATTCATTCTTTGAAAGAATGAATGAAGAATTCTAAGGCATTATCTTCATACAGAGTCACACAGTGATCCTCAATTGCCTACTTTGGTCTTACTGCCACCTGCACTTTTGCTTTCTTTTACTTGTGGGCTGTAATATACTGTATACATTTACAGTTGTGTAGATTAGGCTGTTTGATGATTTTTAACTGATCAGCCATGAGTGAGTGTTGCTGCATATTTGGCTGGCTCATGTTTTCTGCCTGATCCTACTGGAATAAGTTCTAGCTGCCTATGACCCTGAACTGAAATAAGCAGGTTTCAAGATGGATAGATTGTCCTGTTCATTTTTCTTTGAGTTATTACCCATGACCTATTTGTGCAAGTGCTGACATGAAGTAACGACTGATTGGCCAATTGTGATGTGCCTTGTAAACCACTAGAGGTTGAAGCCCCTTTGCGTGGGTCTTGTTTTCAGAAGCATTTTTTACAGCACCTTATCAGCTCCTCTTCCCAAAGCTTATTACAGTATGCAGATTTTTTTCCTTTCTCTTGCTCCCCACTTGCCTTTACCCAAGTGACCTTGAATTGCCTGCAGCAGTATGGAACAGCTTGAAGGCATCATGCAATCTCTGAAGAGTCTTACAGCATTCGGTTTGTTTCATTATATTAAACTTGAAGCTAGAGGGCATCCAATGCCCTGTAATATGTGCTATAACAAGCTGAATGTGCTTACAGTAACAAAAAGCGGCCTACCACTAGAGGAGGACAGAGGGTCGGGAATGGATTTCTTTTCAAGGCTTTCTCTCTCTCTCTCTCTCTCTCTCTCTCTCTCTCTCTCTCTCTCTCTCTCTCTCTCTCTCTCTCTCTCTCTCTCTCTCTCTGTCTCTTTTCTTCCCAAATGCAGTTTGGAAGCAAGCATGCAGGCATTGTGATTGCACAGACAGGGAAGTTCAGCCTTGGATTTCCTGAAAAGCTAACAGAGACAGTTAGTAGTGGAATTGCATTGTAACAGGAAACACTGAAATGGACACTTCCTCATTGTGTTTGTTCCCCAAACTCATTTTTATAGCCTTTGTCCTTTTACGGCATTCCTAGTTTCTGTCATTCACTGCCTCAGCCTTTCCCTTTACTGCCTTGTTATTTGATTCCTCTTAAGATGCCGGCCTCCCTTTCTTTTGTGTGTGCTGCAGTGTCTCTGGAGATGGCAGGCACGATCTGCTGCATTAGAGTCACTCTTGGGACTTTCCGCTCATTTCACCTATGATTTTGTGCAGCTCTGCCAGACTTAATTGGCTGCGTTTAGTAGGTCACCAGAGTCTCAGATTGCACTCTCTAATTGAGTTCCTCATACATCTCCCCCTACAGACCCTCATGTATAACAACATGGAGGACGCCGGGTGAAACACGTCAGCAAAGGCTGCTGGAACAGGAATCCTTTTGCTTACTAGCTTGCTTATCAAATTCAGCGCCACGGGGAGACATACTGTATTTGGAAGAAAAGGTACAGAGCCTGGAAAGGAATGCTGATCACTTATAGTGACTATGTAGACCAAGTAAGAATACACAATAAGTGTCTGCAAGCACAATAGTAAATTATGGCTGCTAAATAATATACAGGCATGCATACAGTATTTGCAAACACTCAAATATATAAATATACATTTATAATGTATATAAATATGAGAGAGAAGGATCTGCCAAATACAACACACAAAAAGCAGGAACATTATGTATATCTGTTTCTTTTTATCATGTAATTAAACCTCACTTATTTTTCCATCTATTTTCTAACCCACTTTTCCTATTTAATCTCATGGAGAGCAAGGTCCTATCCCACAGCAGAGAATGCAAAGCTGAAACCAACCCTGGACAGAATGCTAGTTTTTCACAAGGTCCACTCTTGTATACACCCAGAGTCACTTACATGGCATCAGTTTAGAACTACAAATTAATCCAACCTGCAGGTCTTTGCGACAGGGGAGAAAAAATTGGGTGCACGAAGAAAATTCCATGCAGATACCAAAGAAAATGTGCGTGTGTAAATCCCAACAATAAAAATGTAAGAAAAAAATGACAAAATGCTATTTGTTCCTGAGCCCCATCATTTCAGTTTTTATGTGACCAAAACATTTTATAATTGATGTCCTTGGTGTCTAGAATTGGAAGCAATGGTGGGGTTTCCACCAGGCACTCGCCATCGAGCCCCACCTCCAGGCCTGGCTCCAGAGGGGGGCCCCAGTGACCCGCGTCTGGGCGAGGAAAAACGCCGTCCAAATTTTTTATTCGTCATTGGGTCACTGCTTTTTGCAGATGATGTTGTCCTGTTTGCTTCATCAGGCCGTGATCTTCAGCTCTCTCTGGATCGGTTCGCAGCTGAGTGTGAAGCGGCTGGGATGGGAATCAGCACCTCCAAATCCGAGACCATGGTCCTCAGCCGGAGAAGGGTGGAGTGCCCTCTCAGGGTTGGTAGCGAGATCCTGCCTCAAGTGGAGGAGTTCAAGTATCTCGGGGTCTTGTTCACGAGTGATGGAAGAATGGAGTGTGAGATTGACAGGCAGATTGGTCCAGCGTCCGCAGTGATGCGGGCTCTGCATCGGTCTGTCGTGGTGAAAAAGGAGCTGAGCCATAAGGCAAAGCTCTCAATTTACCGGTCGATCTATGTTCCTACCCTCACCTATGGTCATGAGCTATGGGTAGTGACTGAAAGAACGAGATCGCGAATACAAGCGGCTGAAATGAGTTTCCTCCACAGGGTGTCTGGGCTCTCCCTTAAAGATAGGGTGAGAAACTCAGTCATCTGGGAGGGGCTCAGAGTAGAGCCGCTGCTCCTCCGCATTGAGAGGAGTCAGATGAGGTGGCTCGGGCATCTGATCAGGATGCCTCCTGGACGCCTCCCTGGTGAGGTGTTCCGGGCACGTCCAACCGGGAGGAGGCCCCGGGGAAGACCCAGGACACGCTGGAGGGACTATGTCTCTCGGCTGGCCTGGGAACGCCTTGGGAATTTCCCGGAAGAGCTAGAAGAAGTGGTCGGGGAGAGCGAAGTCTGGGCATCTCTGCTCAAGCTGCTGCCCCCGCGACCCGACCTCGGATAAGCGGAAGAGAATGGATGGATGGATGGATGGATGGATGGATGGATGGATGGATGGATGGATGGATGGATGGATGGATGGATGGATGGCTGGATGGTGGGGTTTCCACTCCTGCCTAGAACATGGCTTCTTCTCTGTCTCCTGAAGTCCACAATGAGCTCATTAGTCTTGGTGCCTCCAAAAGACCAGCAGAGCCTCACCTTCAACTAAGTAGGCCCCAAATGCTACTCCCTGGCTTAAGCCAGAATAGGTCTCAAAAATGGGGAGCCAGCAAAACAATTATAAATAACTCAAAAATAAAGGAAAATCCCCATAAGGAAGAGGGTAACCATCAACCAAGCATGTGCACAACAAGGCCATCAAAGGATCTTTATAAAAGTAAAATGATGTACTGTACTGTATTGCAAAATATAAAAAATATAAGGAAAGGTTCCTCAGAGCAAAAAGAGGCACAAAAGGAGTAGCCTAAAATGCAATTCTAAATAAACAAAGTTGCAATATGAAATCCAGAAATCAGAATCCTAAATACACAGCCAGAAGAATCAACAATAAATAACAATACTTTCATCTCCCAAAGTTATATATGAGCTTCTGGCCAGAACAAGGACCCAGCAGCTGTGATGTCAGAATAGCTCCGCCTCTTGGGGAACCATCTACAAAGAACAAGGGATGGAAGTGCACTTAAAGTAACAGAGCACAAATAACAAATCACATATTAAATCAGCAAAAATAACATTTAAACATGAAAAATAATAAAAATTTAAAATGTAACAATAAAATATAAAATACACATAACTCATCTGCCATTCATGGCTAGTTTTTGTTGGTAACAGTAGTGTTTTTTCAAATGAAAATTCTGGTGGGAAAGAGATGCTGTTGGAAGGGGGAGGAACATCCTGAAAAGCTATGCAGAGGGTGTGTTTGTGTGTATTTGTGTGAGTGTGAAAGAGAGATGTGAAGCACTTAAAATGTTTCATCTTTAAGACCACCTGCTCGACTAAAAACCATTGGCCTAAGTTATTTGGCAAGTCTTTGGAAGGGTTCTGGCTTGGAATGGCTGAAAGAACTGGGGGAAAATGCAGATTAAGTTTCCTGTGATCCCAAATGATCAGTGTGAGGTGGAGCCAGCAGTGTGAACATGCAGGCAGGAAATGTGGCAGAGAAAACTTCATTGGAAGGAGAAGACTAGAGCAGTAGGCATTGAAAGGCAATTGAAGAAGGAGGTTGCCCCCAATAAACCTTGTTTGAGGGTGCAAGCGAGAGAGACAGTACATTTCACTCTGTATTTGGCTGCCTGTGAGGATGAAATGTCAGCTGAATAATATCACAAAGTGAAGATCTATCAATATATTATTTTGTCATGAAGTGCAACTGTTTTATATTGTTGTCCACATATTGATTTGGCAAAATTTTACACCGGATATCCTTCCTGACGCAACCCTCCCCATTTATCCGGGCTTGGGACTGGCACGAAGAAACACACTGGTTTGTGTATCCCTGGACTATGATGTTTGCTGATGACATTGTGATCTGTAGCGATAGTAGGGAGCAGGTTGAGGAGACCCTGGAGAGTTGGAGATATGCTCTAGAGAAGAGAGGAATGAAGGTCAGTAGGAGTAAATGAGTGGGAGGTCAGTGGAATGGTGAGGATGCAAGGAGTAGAGTTGGCAAATGTGGATGAGTTTAAATACTTGGGATCAACAGTACAGAGTAATGGGGATTGTGGAAGAAAGTTGAAAAAGAGAGTGCAGGCAGGGTGGAATGGGTGGAGAAGAGTGTCAGGAGTGATTTGTGTCAGATGGGTATCAGCAAGAGTGAAAGGGAAGGTCTACAGGATGGTAGTGAGAACAGCTTTGTTTTATGGGTTAGCGATGGTGGCACTGACCAGAAAATAGGAGACAGAGCACAAAAAATAGGTGGCAGAGTTAAAGATGCTAAGATTTGCATTGGGTGTGACAAGGATGGATAGGATTAGAAATGAGGACATTAGAGGGTCAGCTCAAGTTGGACAGTTGGGAGACAAAGTCAGAGAGGTGAGATTGCATTGGTTTGGACATGTGCAGAGGAGAGATGCTGAGTATATTGGGAGAAGGATGCTAAGGATAGAGCTGCCAGGCAAGAGAAAAAGAGGAAGGCCTAAGAGAAGGTTTATGAGAGAGGACATGCAGGTGATGGGTGTAACAGAACAAGATGCAGAGGACAGAAAGATATGGAAGAAGATGATCCGCTGTGGCGACTCCTAACGGGAGCAACCGAAAGAAGAAGAAGAAGTCATGAAGGGCAGCTGCCAAACCACAGAATTAAAAAAAATCTCAACATCAAATACTCAACAACAACAGCCAAAACACAAATGAATATTAATTCATTTCCAATTTTTGTTCAATGGGTGAAGTGTTAAATCATATTTCACACAAATAATGTGAATCATGATAATGAAGACCACTACTGCAAAGGGCTAAAGCATTCAAGCTCTAAGGCAGAGCTTAAAAATTTAGGCTGCACACGTGTACCCATGAGCAAGGGTATGGTGAGAACATTACAGGGAAAAAGGGCCTGTCCTAGCACTCCACAAACAGACTAGCACAAAATTTCACTTACTCCAAAAAGAAATATATTTGTAGATTGAAAACGCATTTAGCATATTATGGAAAATTGGGAAAAGTTGACTTTGACAACTATGCTGTGTTTACTATACATATTTTAATGATATATTTAGTTATTGAGGCTAGTTTTACTACTTATTCAGATTTTGCACAACAGCACTATCTGCTGGAGGGATGTGGGGCTGTGTCCCACCTGCCATTAATGCAGAGATACAGTATGTTGTTATACTTCATTGTTGTTACAGATGAGTCCAATAATGGTGATGGCATCAGCTAATGTGTTGTCGTATTTGACTGTAATGTCATATATAATGGGTAAATACACTCGGAGGATGAGTCAGCAGTGTAAAATCTGTAAGTATTATTTTCTGATACCTGTCTTTATTACCTGTTGTCTGCTTACAAAATCCAGGACCTAATGCTTTTCTGAGTAGGAAGATAAAGAGAGCACTGACATTGCCGAACAGCAATGCAAAAGTACAAACATAAAGGAAATGACTGACTTGAGCAAATGTTTAACTTGGCTTTCATTACACAATAATTATGGGTTCCCATGAATAATCTCTGTCATCTTCAATGTATAAATGGTCAAAATTCATAGTGGCTGTTCCTGCTACAACCTTGGAGGTCATGGGGGCGAGCACTTGAAAGGGTTGTTAAGAACTCCAGATACCTCAGAGCCTGTTCTACTCTTTGCTTAGGAAGGAAGGAAGGAAATACTAAAGTCTAGGATACACTTCTGAGGAAGTACAGCTGAATATGAACCTGGAAGAATAACCTGCCTTTGCAGTGTTCTATAGAACAGATGGGACATACAAGCTTCCCAGTGGACAAAGTAAGAAAAATAATAACGAGGTTGACAAGAAGTTGCATTTTTTTGTAGTCTTATTGTATTTAAAGAAAATACAATGCACATTTAGTGTAGTTAGTTTGTCCTTTATTTTAACAAAAAATCCTTAGCTCTTTTTGGTAGGTATCATGAAGTAAATAAACCACAGCCTTGTTTTTTTCCCAGATACCAACCAAGGGCCCCATATGTATAACGGCCTGCAAAGAAGTCAAAATAAAACATGGCATACGGACAAAATAAATGAATGAATAAAAAACTGTGCGTAAACAAAGTTATACACACTTTCCCTTTATAAATCCCAATCAACATGAATTTTACAGCCCCACCCTGACTCCTTCCCGAGTTTTGCCTTTTTGAATATGCAAATCAATCTAAAGTGCCCCTTCTATTCAGTGTTTTGTTAAAAGGCAATGGCAAAAGCACATGGAAAAAAGAATAATTTCAGGAAGTGGAAGGTAGGAAAAACATACTATTTGTTGGCTTAATCAGTGGAATTAGATGGAGTGATACAGCGTGGCAGAGACACTCGAAAGTTCAAGTTAAGAAAGTTGCACAGCGCCCGAAATAAAAAAGAAGTGCTCAGATATCAAAGGCGATGTGAAAAGGTGAGTTGCAGCTCAACGTCTGTTTATTCTGTTTCAGACAATATTACAAAAGCTGACTCCCATGCCGAGGACGTGACTCCAGACGGTGATGGTGCTGCTGTGCCCAGGACATCTTCGGGCACTGGCTGCTCCCATACCTCTGCCTTGGAAACCACTGGGTGACATCTGCCTGTTTGCTGACAGATGTTCTGGAGTCAATAAATTTAATAGTGGATGCTAGAAGAGATGTGACCAATGAACTAAGGAATATAAGGGCTGAACTATGTGATATTGACCACAAATTAAAAGAAATGTTAAAAAATAAATGCTGCATCTGATTACCTGTTTTTACATTCTGCTAATTACATTCAAATGGAGTTGTAATGCTGTCTGATTTGGCTGATCATTTGGTGGGTCAGGGTCAGGTTCATCATAATGCATCTCTTGCAGGTACAGGTAAGCCATGATTGTGTGCCACATTATGCAGCATGCTACATGCTTGCACAATGCAACACACTTTCTGTGGACACTTAAAGCAGCACATTAATAGAGTGGAAATGTTTTCTATTTACATAAGCAAATTCATTCTCTGAAGGTGTCTTTATAGTGTAGCGTCGGCACCAAGCGCCACAACGGATAGATTCTCAGCTCTTTACATAGCTCTTTGAAGTGACTCGCTATCTTTAAAAGGACTGCTTGCCTTTTGCCACACTAGTTGGAAAATGCACCTATGACAGTACGGAGTTGCCATTTTTATAGGCTCTCTTGCTATAGATGATGTAATGCCAGCTCATTCTTTTGGTTATTCATCCGTGGCTGATGTGACTTGTCCAGCACCGTTGCAATGTGCATGCAGCTGACTGTTCCGATTACATTTGGAAAAAATTGCACTTTGATTTTTGCCTGTTCAACCACATTATATGGAAATCTTATATATCTGGATGACAAGCAGATAATACCATCCCTTACAGCTGGCATGATGCAACTCAGTGATATTTGTGAAATACCTGATCGATCAGCCAGTTCACATTGAAAAGCTCCTGTGGCTAAAAACCAGAAAGTGAACAGAACTTGCAAAGGAGTGGCTGGAGCACAGCTCCTCAAAGTCTGCCTTTGTAAAGCCAGTACCAGTTCAGCACAGAGCTTCAAGAGGAGAGCTCTTGGAAATTGAAATTGGAAATTCGATAAATAGATAGATAGATAGATAGATTCACAAATAAGCATTCTCTTCTAATTCTTCCATTTGAGATGTCTTCAAACAACGCTAAAGCAGCTATGGTAGTTGGAATTGTTTATCCATTCTGTGAATCATTATATTGTTACAGAATGATTCCAATCAAGTAAATTAAATTTGTAAATGATATGCTATTAATCTGCGTTGGGTTGGCACCCTGCACGGGATTGGTTCCTGCCTTGTGCCCTGTGTTGGCTGGGATTGGCTCCAGCAGACCCCTGTGACCCTGTGTTCGGATTCAGCGTTTTGGAAAATGGATGGATATGCTATTAATTTTGGTGTATTTGATACAGCCCACGTCATGGATGTGTATCTAAACAAGACCACAGAAACAGGAGCAATGCTTTGATGCTGGGTGCCACCAGTTTGCAAAACTGAGCAGAAACGTGGGTATGCATGGGGTGAGACTGCTATGAAAATGTACATAGCTTTACACCACGTTTAGTTTTTATACATCTCAAAGAGTACATGGAAACGGGCGTACGCAACATTTTTATGTGTATGCTCTGTTTATATATGATGCCCCAGAAATGCATGTAAACACAACAAAGAGGGAATGTGAAACTTCACAAGTAGCAAATCTGAAAATTGCCATAGTACAAATAACACAGTGTTACAAGATATCACCTCTTCTAGATACAACCCTGACTTGAATTCTATTGTTAAATGACAGTCATTAGACTTGAATGGGAAAGGACTCTGAAAGAGAGGCTGCTCTGAACACTCAGTGCAGAGAGTCAGAAGTGAAGCCACATACCTGTACCTAATGTGAAGTTACTTTATGACAAAGAGAGATATGAATAATTGTAAATAAGAGCAAAAGTGGGATTTAATATTGCCTTTGGTGTCTAGTCTTTTCAATGACAAAATGTACATGCATATAAATATAAACATAAAATCATCTGGTTGTTTTGATTCTATCTTTATTTATTTTTTATATTTTTGTATTTAATAATTAGAAATGTGTGTCTTTTCCCCTCTGTGGTTTTCTAGTATCTAGTTTCTAGTTTAAAAAATTATTTTCACCATTGGTTGTGGATTTTAATTTAATTTAGACTATGTTGATTTATTTCAGTTACTTTAAATGCTACTTTTTTCTATGCCATCTTGCAACCAACATATGATCGCAGTTTCCATAGTTGATGTCATCAGTACCTCTTCTGGTGTAAATATGGTGTCAGTTGTCTGGTTTGGTAACCCTCGATGGATAAAATTATAGTCCAAAGAATTCTAAATGAGCTCTAGCTTCAAAGAGGTTATTACTAAGTTTCACTGTGCTTTTGAAAATGTTTTTTTTTTAACTACTTGTCTTTCTTTTGTCCATTCATTCTATGATGTTTCAGTATTAATGCTTTTCCTGCATGACCCTGCTTTCCCCTGACATTTCTCTTGTCAATTCTTTTTTTTATAATTTTCTGGTCCTTTCTTTTAACTCAGAAAAATCCTTGGACTCCTCCAATGTGCCCATGACATCAAAAAAGTGCTTGGTTAAAACTAACCACAAACTCTAAAACAAAACAAATCAAAACCAAAACTGTTTTCTAAAATAATCATTTAATCATTTGTCTAAGAAAATTTATTGCAGATTTTTTTCCATTAGATTAATTAAAGTTCAGATGCAATAAAATACATGCTGCTATCTTGCTGAACATCACGTACCCAGTAACCATATAACATCATAGCAATCAAAAGCTCCAAAATGGTGGCACCTGCCAAAACAAGCACACTAAAAAGCAGCACCCATTAAAATAGCTCACAAAATGATGATAAGAAAATGTCAAATGGAAATAAAAATTAGTAGCGTACAAAAACAAAAGTAGAATCCAATAAACAAAAGGATAACGTGTTTCTGACATAGGTATCAAGTGTCGCTATTTAATAAGCCACATATATTAGGGTGTCTTGATAAAACGTTTGTCTAACACACTTTGACAAATATTAGACTACATTAATAAGGTTATAGTCAGTGGGTAACAGCACTTCAAACCAGATTTTCAAGATGCAGTGTTTAAACTGCCATAAATAAATGTGAATAAGCTGAGCAAGCTGAGGACAGAAAATGCCTTGAAAGACTCAAAGAAGATGTTTGCATCTAGCAAACAGTCCTTCAATGATATTTTAACCCTTTCGGCCCTGGATTTTCTGTTTTTATGGGGAAAATTATTTTGTGAGATACAGTATTCTACCTTTGGAGTGTCTAAGAGCTCAAAAATGAAAAAAACAAAAAAATATCATTATTATTATACAATAGCTGCCAGATACTTCAATACTACTTGTTTCACTTCCGTGTTTCATGGACTGCATGCCAGTCTCTCTGGTCTGTGCTAATAGTAGCATGCCTGGTTCCAACGGCTGCAAACAAATCTGTGCTTTACAAAAACAGCTGCATATATATGTACTACTAATAGGATGTCAGGGCCGAAAGGGTTAAGACAGAAGAAAAACCAGGGTAGTGGTTGTTTAGCATGTAGCAGAGTTGTCTTAAAAGAAATTATCTTGTATGATGTGTTGCAGTTAAGGAATCAATGGTTGGGAAAGGCAACAAGCAGAAATGATTTTTTAGTACATTGAAGACCATAAAGCATTTGAGTGACAATCAGTGGAAGAAAATCTTATCAAGTGTTTAGTCTAAATTCGAAATTTGTGCTTCACAAAAGATGCCAGTATGTCAGAAGAAGAGCTGGTGAGAAGTCCATCGATGTCAGTCTGCTGCCTTCTGTGAAGTGTGTTGGCAGCTCTGTCATGGTCTGGGGGAGCATTCAGCAAATGATGCAGGGGATCTGTTCAAAGTTAATGGGATGATCACTGCAAAGAAATATAAATAGGTTTTGAATCTCTCAGAAAATAACTTGTTGGGCTGAATGGCCTGTTCTCGGTTAGATTGTTCTAATTTTCTAAAAGAAAATTATACAGCCGTGCGCCAAAGCAAATTGTTGCAATTTTGCCTTCTAAAGGAGACCACAAATATTGACTTACTTTAAAAATGTATTATTTATGTCCATTTATTCTAATGCCATTTGTTTTCTTTTCACAAGCAAATAAACACATCCTGCCCAATTATTTAGCTTTAATAATAATCGAAAAGTTTTTTAGTGCATTGAATCTTTGGCACTGTATTTTTTAAAATAAATGTAAGTTGTTTGGTGCATTGGTTAGTACTGCTGCCTCTTAGCTCCAGTGTCTTGGCTTAAAATATTGGTCTTTATCACCAAACATTGACCATGTATCAGTACATTGCCACATTATGTAATTCCCTTTCCAGTTCCATTTTTTTCAGTTTCTCAACTTCGTCATGATATTTTTTCTGAATTTATTATATCAGAATATATTTTGCATTTTTTCATAAAGCTTCCATCCAGCCATCCATTTGTATTCTGAACCTACGTTATCCTCCCATTCCAGTATTTCTTATTGCACTGTGCTTCCCAGATGCTCTCTTGGGTTGCACAGTTGGTGATGTGTCCTCTTTCCCCCACTATGATATTCCTGGTCTGGGTCCTTGTATCCTTTCTCCAGTGTCCCATTTCTCTTTGTGCCTGCTGCATTACCATAACATGTTTCTCATATTTGTTGTAAGATTTTACCAGTTATTATGTCTATATTTATCTTACCTGAGCAATGTGTCTGATAACCACTCTCTATCTTTATCATAGTATCATGCTTCCAAAAATCTCCTCCCAGCCTATCACATTACTTATGTCTCCCATATCTTATTGACTATGCACATAACAAAATCGTGTGTTTTTCTGAAAATAGTTAAAGAGATAAATCCTGCCTCTCATTGACCAGCCACCTTTTACAAACTGCTCCATGACCACCTGTCAGCAGTCAACATTTCAACCTGCGCTGCGTGCAATTCTATTAGCACACGCTATGTGAGCAGCACTTAAATACAGCATACCCTGCGGACCACAAAAAGAAATATTCATTCTCAGCATACTAATTATTTCAACTCCATGTCCTGAGTGCCCTGTTTGACTCTCAGTCAGGCACAAGGTCAATCCCTGAAAACTGCAGAAGTCAGCCAAGCAAGGTGTGGCTTGCATGTTGCATATCGATGGTTTTGGAAAAACTCTCAAGAATCTTCACCCTGTTCTCATTCAATAAATAAAATATCTGCTAAAAAACTCGTGCAATACTATCTGAAAAAATGAAGCAGACCCGTTTGTAGTTAAAAATGAATGGTTAGTTGTGTTAGGATTCCCCATTTACATTCCGTGCCAAACAGAAATGTCTATAAACTGAAGGCACACGAATACTTTGATCAGTAGGCATAATTTCCTGCATCATTGAAACTTTATGAACGTAATTATGTTAACATCACCCTTAATGCCATTTCCATTATCTTGCTTAAATCTTGGAAAGGAGTATTTGCTGCCCCTATTGATAAAATGAAAAAAATGCCACTCATGGGCGCTTCAAGACACAGGGATACCATAAAGCAAATTATCAGACATTCATATCCATTTTTGTTGTGTCTAAGTCAGGGTTCCTCTCCTAACTCACTATATGTTTGAACTACTTTTTTTGTTTATTCATGGTTCTTTAATTACTATAATTTATTTAAATATTGTGTATTTTTACCATTTGTCTTGTAATATTGTTTATGTCAATTTATTTTATTTTATGTTTATTTAGTTTCTATGTCTAAAAATATGTTCTGTTACATTCCTTGTATTTTATGGGTGGATCCCCATTGTTAGGGGACAAACACCAACTTTTAAATGTAATGGAATTACAAGACCCTGCAGTTCATTTGAATGGGCTCTGGTGAAGTTTGGTGGTTCTGTAAGTATTATGCTCTTTTTGAGTTCTGATTATTTTGGCTTTTGATTTTTCAGTTATTTGCTGGCTTTAGATTTCCTTTGGCAACTCCTTCTTTTTCCCTTTAAAAATACAGCTTCTATTTTGCTCAGTTTCATAAACATCTTTTTTTATAACAGTTTTGTGAACTTGTCTTGCTACAGCTAGAATTTTAACAGTTCCCCCTCTGGTGAGACTCTTTGCTATTACTTTAAATTGAAAACCTGACCTTCATTTTGAAGTTAGTTATAAAGCCTCCCTTTTTTATGGGTTTATGCTTACGTTGGGGAGATTCTTGCTTTGTGGACCATTTTGGAAGGTGTCACTCTTTCATTATTTTGTGGGGCCAGAGATTCAAAAACATTTTCTTTCTTTTTTTCTTTTTTTTTTTTTGATTTTATTGATTTTATTAAAATCAAACAACATTCCATGCAAATAACTCAAGTTTTACAAGAAAGGTTCAAAACAAATCAACAAATCAAATAATTTTTCTTTTTGAATTTTCACCCTGCCTGTCAAGCTGAATGAGTTAGTACACTTGATCAAGTTCATTGCTATTCAAATAAATGTTATGCTCTGGACCTACCACAAAATAGATAGATAGATAGATAGATAGATAGATAGATAGATAGATAGATAGATAGATAGATAGATAGATAGATAGATAGATAGATAGATAGATAGATAGATAGATAGATAGATAGATAGATAGATAGATAGATAGATAGATAGATAGTAAAAACTTAGTCAAAACTAGACGAAGCAGCAGGGCAATGATCCTAATCACATCGGGAAATCTACAATTCAGTGGTTAAAAACATTGAATCAAGGATAAAAAATGGCCAAGTCAATGCCCAGATTTAACCTCATTAAAGAAGGTTTGCATAAGTTATTGCCCTCAAACTCAATGAGACGAAGCAATGTTGCTTGAAGGAGTTGTCCAGCATTCCTCCAGTACATTGTGGGAGGCTAATAAAATCATACAGAAGATGATCACTTTACACTGTTAGCACCTATGATGGTTCTATGTGCTGCTAAATGATGAGTTGTACTTATTTTTTCACATTTGAGTTCTGCATGCTAGGTGCTCCTTTCCTGAAAACAAAAATTTAAAGTAAAATCTGTTATGTGTTGTCTTCCACTCAAGGTCTGATCCTAGCAACATGCCCATTATGCAAGAACATAGAAGCAAAATATGGTGTAACAGTGCACAAACTCTATAATTACAGTATATAATGGTTTGGTCCACAAAATAAAGGTATAATAGGATCGTGTAATCGTGATGTGAATTTCATCTAAGCTGGAAGACTCTTCTTACATTACCATTGTTTGATACCGGTGCAACTTCTTCTGTGATGCCAGAATGTGGTTCACTGTTGTCTGGAATGATATCTGTGGTGCTGCACTGTATGTAGCATGTTCTTTATTCAAACATGTGCTAACCAGGGCTCAGGTCACAGCTGTTGAATAGAAAGTGCTGTTGCTCTTGCCTTTCCTCAGAGAGTTAGTTAGCCTTCATTGTAATATTATATTTTTATACACTCCTAGATCCCTGTAGAGAAGGTGGTTTTGGATACTAGTGAATCTTGCTTTCCCTGGTGTCATTGAGATTAATGATGAAGTTTGTCAGTGTTTTTTTATATATACTGTAGCAGTTAGTAGAAGATACAAAGATAAAAGTGGAATAATCTGAAGTTTTTTTAAACATATACCAGGTGAAAACAATATAACCAGTATCACAGTGCACAAATTGTAGTTCATCTTTGAAATTTGTGGTCTCATGGTGATCACCTCGACAAGTAGATGAATACTGTTGTTAAAAAATCCATCAGTGGGAAAGGCTCAATACAGACGAAGACCAGATGCTCAACTTAATGTCAGGATGCAAGATCTGTTACGCTGCAACACAAAGCAGTTCCTCATAATGGCATTATTCATATGATTAAGCCCCAAATTTTGAAACTAAACCTTCCATCTATCATATAGTCTTTGTGTGCAATCTAGAAACCAGCCCAAGATGTTGTGCAAGCTTGCATTTTATATAATATATATAAACACAGGAAGTGAAAGACAACCAGAGACTGCATCTATTAGTCACAATATTAGGAGTTTGTAAAATACTAAAACTGTTGACTTTTTAGAATTATTATTTATTAATCACAATTTTTGTCTACAAAAAAAATCCAAAAAACTTTGGACAAGGTGTCATATGTTCGGCAATTACAAAGAACAGTGTCAGTTCAGTTGTATCCATAAAATGTTAATGAGAAGACACTTTTCACTGACTCTCCTTTTTCTTCACTCTGCTATCAGTCTTCTCCTATGTTTCCGATCGTATTCCATCTGTTCATTTTCTCAGTGGTCAAAGGTGCCATCTGAATGGTTCTTACAAGGGCTTTGTTTTTTTTTTCTGCCTTTTTAGACAGTGACATTACTGTACAACATCATCGTCTAAATTTTTGTGACAAATGCTGAACACGACATGCACTCCAAACATGGCCCTATAAAAATGGCAGGTAACATAAATCTTCCATCCATCCATTTTCCAACCCGCTGAATCCGAACACAGGGTCACGGGGGTCTGCTGGAGCCAATCCCAGCCAACACAGGGCACAAGGCAGGAACCAATCCTGGGCAGGGTGCCAACCCACCGCAGAACATAAATCTTATGTTGTGAAACTTTTTGCTTTCACCCTAAGCTTCTATTTGGAAAGGATTATAGCTTTTTTATCACTGAATACATTTTTCTTAGAACAAACTTCATTACAGTTGACTCATATAATCATAAAAGACAAGGATAACATCACATAACATTCTCAAAACCAACTTAATTCCCTTTAAAGTTGTGCAGGGCCAGAGCTAGTGTCACTGAGCCACACATATAATATATACTTATACAGACACGTAATTTAAAATTTTGTAAATTTTGCTAAAAACTGGGTGGGAACAATTAGACAGCTCACTGACTGTAATATTTCTAAACTAATCCAACGCCTCATGAAGGCGGCACTCAAAGTAGAGATTTTAAACTGCAAAGAGCATTTGTGCTCTCGTTAACCTGGTCTGACAGACGTCAAACATCTGATTGCAATTAACAGTCTACAGCATAAAATCCCCAGTAAAAAAAAGTAGCTGAAGTGGTCTACGTGTGTGTCTCTCTTCTGTCTCGGTGCGCATTTAAAATGTACAAATTAATAATTAAGCTTCATTTACCTTGTGCTACTGAGCTCCTGAACTTGTAACAGCAATTTTAACTTTTTATTTTCCCTCGGTATCAAATCTTCTGTTCACTTTCTTTTCCTCTATCCCTGAAACCCATAAACTTTGAAGTGCATGGACTGGAGGAATTGTTGGTGGGTGTTTTAGTAGAACCTCTGTAGGCACACAACTTTGCAGCAGCAGATTTCATGAGCTATTGACTACAAATTTTTTTAATGAGTTGTCCCAACATGAATTCTTATTTGAGAATCATGTCTGGCTTTGCGAGACTAAGCCAGAGTGTATCCTTGCAGCATTGGGTGTGAGGGAGGAAAGAAACCTAGACTGGGAGTCAGTCCATCATAAGCCTCGCTCAACCAAAGTCAAACATTCACATTCATACTTAATCAAAGTCTTTTATCAGTATGCCCTGGCAATAACAAGGATTTTCAGGAATGTTTTCATGAATAATTAAATAACATCTTAAATATAAATTCATTTTTAAAAATATAATTCTATAAAATATTATTTTAATGTTTTATACATATATATAATTAACATTTATATGTTATATGCAATCTTCATCTGTTTGGCCCCTGCTCAAGCTTGCTTTCTGGTTTCTATGTACTGTATATTCTGTCATAGGATATTCCATAAGTGTAATCCATGCGGACAGGTGCCCCTGCCAGTTTATATTAGTTATTCCAATTATTATCTGATGAGACTTTAGTCATATAATACTCAGATTATCTAGCTCCTGGGGGAAGATAAAATGGCCCTTCATGCACCTGTTCAAGAAGATTTAGCCTGAAGGAGACTGAGGGCAACAATTGTAAGGGTGAAAGAAAGACATGCAGCTGAAGTTGGGGATAACTGAGTAAAGAAGAAAAATGTCCAGCAAAATGGGAAAGTGGGAGAACTGCCCCTGCCAGTAACTGCCATCTCTAAAAGTTTCTGAGCAATTGGTGTCATGTTGTTTCTTTTATCTTTGTACAGTCACAAATATCCACTGTGAACACTGTTTTCGGTATTTCATAATGATTAATACTATACTTTCATACTTGCAAAACTTCTAGGGATGGTTTCTATTTTGTGTTCAGTGGTGCCTGGATAGCCCTGTATAGTTCAGAATTTGATTAAGCATGTTTAAAAATATAAGTAGGATGCTGTACATTTAAGGGGGAATATGGCTTCTAAAGTGACCCAATGATGGCATATCTCTGAGAGCTCCAAACCCTAAGACTCACTTTTCTTATCGTCACAAATTTCTTTTTCAGTACCACTAGTACAAGACCTTTCAAAAGTATTCTGCTTGAAATTCCACACATTTTCTTTTTTGATTCCACTGTATGCTAAATCAGTAATCTATTTAACCAGGCATTCTACAACAACAACATTTATTTATTTAGCACATTATCATACAAGTGATGTAGCTCTAAGTGCTTTACAAGATGAAGAAAGAAAAGTTTATAAAAAATTTAAATTCAAAAATAAGATTAGACAATACCACATAGCAAAGAATAAAATAAGGTCCGATGGCCAGGAGGACAGAAAAAAAACAAAAAATAAACTGCAGAGAACTGGAGAAAAAACAAAATCTGCAGGGGTTCCGAGGCCATAAGACCACCCAGCTCCCACTGGGGCATCCTACCTAACATACATGATCTAAATGAGTCCCCATGGTTTTCAGGCTTCACATGAAAAAATTTGATGATGATGGTCTTGTGGACATCTGGCTTTCAATCCATCAATGTATGGACTGAATGCTGCCTTGATCAGGTGGTGGTAGCGCAGATCGCCACCACAGAAAAAACAGAAAAGGAACAGCAGAGAAAGTAGGGATAATCTACGCGATCAGTAGTGATCTGTTTTCCCTTTTCAGCACAGACAACATAAAGTCATTAACATCATAAAGGAATTTTTTTTTTTGCTGCAAGATTCACTACAACTCCATAATTTCCTGGACAGGCAACCAAATGTTTAATTTCCAGGCTAAATTAATTTTTCAATATTAATAGGATCAATACACTCACAACACAACAACAACAACAACTTTTATTTATATAGCACATTTTCATACAAATAATGTAGCTCAAAGTGCTTTACGTGATGAAGAAAGAGAAAAAAAAACACAAAGTAAGAATTAAAATAAGAGAACTATAATTAAAATAGAATAAAAGTAAGGTCAGATGGCCAGGGAGGACAGAAAAAACAAAAAAAACTGCAGACGGCTGGAGAAAAAAAAAATCCACAGGGGTTCTAGGCCATTAGACCACCCAGCCTCCTCTAGGCATTCTGCCCAACATAAATGACCTCAGTCAGTCCTCATTGTATTCAGGGTTCTCATGGAAGGACTTGATGATGACGGTCATGTGAACTTCTGGCCTTTAATCCATCAATGTAGGGACATCATGGAGCTTTGATTAGGTGGTGGTGGCGCCGATCGCCACCACAGAGAATCGGAAAAAGAACAGAAGAGAAAGTAGGGGTTAGTACGGATTTTGGAGCCACCATGAATAGTAATGATAATTAATTGAATATACAGAGCATCAGGATTAAACTAAAACAAAGCTATGAGAAAGCCATGTTAAAGGAATGTGTTTTTAGCAGTTTTTTTAAAGTGCTCCACTGTATTAGCCTGGCGAATTTCTATTGGCAGGATATTCCAGATTTTAGGTGCATAACACTAGAAGGCCGCCTCACCACTTGAAGATTTGAAGATCTAAGGTTAAGATTTGGAATGTAAGATGTCAGACATTCCGAAATATAAGATGGAGCGAGATTATTTAAGGTTTTGTAAACCATAAGCAGTATTTTAAAGTCAATTCTGAATGACACAGGTAACCAGTGTAGTGACATCAAAACTGGAGAAATGTGCTAGTAATTTCTCCAATTTTGTATCTTCTGATTTACTCTGTTCAGAAAAATGAGAAATCCCTTCTCACCTAGGGATTTCATTTTTGGCAACTAGGAGGTTTCTTGATCTTCTTATAGGTTTACATGAATTGATTTTGTAAAAATAAATCAATATTATTACTATGTATGAACGTAATATGGTGCAGTGGGTAGAGCTTTCTCTTGATAGAGCTTGAACCTTCTTTACATCTATGTCTTCTGTGTGTACAGGATGTCCATGGCTGCATAAAACATTTCTGGACCTGTTGCTGCCAGTCTCTGTACTTTATAACCCCAAGAAAGAAAGTGAGTTTAAAGAGAGATTGACAAATGCAGGGGTGGACAAAATAATGGAAACACCACATGATAAAGGAATTTGGCTTTGAGGTAACCAAAGCACAATTACAAATGCAGCTGCAAAGTTGAGTCACATTAGGTCGATTGCCAGCTAGCAGTATGCGTCAGCTATAAGAGTTCTGACAATTAGCACTTTCATATGTGTTTTCAAATCAACATGAGGCCACTAACTGAGTTCCAAAGAGGCAAAATAGTCGGTGCCCAGATTGAAAGAACCCAAAATTGCAGGTGCGTCTTGCAATTATTTTGTGTGTTAGGGTGACCATTCTACAAAATAATGACATCATATTCTAAGCATGAAACAACTGCAGTAGTAGAAGCTCATTGACAGGGAAAGACAGACACATTTCGGGATAGCCGGTAAATGCCAAACAAGTACAGCATTAAAGATTACCACATAATTCAATTAGCACCTCTGTGACCTAGTCTCAAGAAAAAATATACATTGTGAGCTTCACGATACTGGAATTAATGTCAAACTCTCAAAGATGCCGAACTTGGTGTAAGGATAACAAAACCTGAGAGATATGAGACTAGAGAAATGGAAAGAAGTAATCTGCCTGATGAGTTGTCTTTCACCTTGTTTGGAGAAAGCCAAAGGATGCTTTTAATATATAATGTCTCTTTCCAGCTGTTAAATATGGTGGGGGATCCATAAAGTTATGGGCTGCCATCTTGTGGGAGTCATTAGATTTGATGATTGCTTCACATAGATGTATATTGTAGAAGGACTATGAAACTATTTTATAAGACTGATCATTACACCTTGTCATTACACCTCATGATGTTCCCTCATTCCAGAATGATAACACCCTCATATATACTGGTAAATAAATCTAAGAGTGGTTTCACAAACAGCAAGATGAATTCAATACTTTCTATTGCCTCCCAGATCACTAGATCTAAAAACCTGTTATAAAAATCATAAATCATAAACATTTCACAAAACCACATCATTAAACATTTATTGGAAGTTCTGGATCATGGGTTACAAAGGAAATTTCCACTTCCTTCAACCAACAAAGAACTGGAGGATTTTGTCTTGAAGAGTAGTGTAACATCCCACTACACTAGTTTGTATGACAGCATTAAAAGAAGGGCTGAAGCAGTCGTGAAGGTGGTCTTACTCTTTATTAGGTCCTTGATCCTAATATAATGTTGGTAGTGATGAAGTGATGAGCAAAACAGTCAAGTTCTGAATCACATACAGTTTCACAAAACTGACACAAAATTTGTTTCACATGTGATTTCACAATTGCAGAATGTGAAACTTTGTACTTTCTCTTTCACACTTCTGTGTTTACTTGGATTATTTTCTGCAACAGTGTAAACCATGTAATTTGTAAAATCAATTCTATTTATGCCTCTCTTTTTCATCACCATGGAGGAGTGCAGTGCTTTATTTTAATGTGACATACTATATATTTTCCATAAGAAGACACACTAAATCACACATCATGCACATTACTGTATTTTCTCCACAGTACACAGAAAGTCAGTAAGTCAGTCAGTCATTTTACAACCCGCTATATCCTAACACAGAGTCACGGGGATCTGCTGGAGCCAATCCCAGCTAGCACAGGCGCAAGGCAGGAACAAATCCCGGGCAGGGCGTCAGCCCACCGCAGGACACACAGAAAGTTGACACTACCAAAATATCATCCCTGCCAAGACCTAGCAATCACCTTATCCCAGTTGAGAATATGTACACTTCAATTATTTATTTATGTTTCACTAGAGATCTTTATTTATATTCTAAACTAGCAAAATACCCGTGCTTCGCAGCGGAGAAGTAGTGTGTTAAAGAGGCTATGAAAAAGAAAAGGAAACACTTTAAAAATAACGTAACATGATTGTCAATGTAATTGTGTTGTCATTGTTATGAGTGTTGCTGTCATATATATATATATATATATATATATATATATATATATATATATATATATATATATATATATATAAATATATATATATATATATATATATATATATATATATATATATACACATAAACATATATATACATATACATATATACTGTACATATATATATACATATCTACATATACACATATCTACATATATACATATATATATATATATATACATATACATATCCACATATATATACATATATATTTATATATATATACACATATCAACATATATATACACATACATATACACATATACATACACACACACATATACATATATACATATACACATACATACATACATATATACATATACACATACATACATACACATACATATATATACACACATACATACATACATACATATATATACACAGACACATATATATACATATATATTTACATATCTACATATATATACACATATATATATATACATATCTACATATATATACACATATATATACATATCTACATATACTGTATATATATATATATATATATATATATATATATATAGCTGATTACCCAGTGGATTCGCTCACTGAGTGCAAGAGAAAAAAATAAAATGTAGTATGTATAAAATAAGTTTGTTAATTGTCAAATTTATTTTTCCACAAATAAAGACCACTTACAATAACATAGAAATCAATATAAACAACATTAACATCATTATCATATGAGAACATGAAGTAATATATAAGAAGCACATTGCATATAAATATAAATTATTAAACAGTAAAAGCTTCTTCTATAATACGCTACCGTGGCTATTCGTTTGTCTGTCCAGGATTTTAAATCACCTGTAGCTCGCAAACCGTTTCACCTATTGACTTGAAATTTGGTACACATATACTACGTCACGTCTACTATTCGCTTTCTGGGTGATGATTTTATTACTCTTTTTATCTTTATTTTATTTTATTGTAGAATCAACTCACAGCTGCGCGCACCAGTGCGGCTGTGGCGGATGCGAATGGGTGCCGTTTTCATTCCCTACCACCTTCGCTAATCATTCTTGAGGCAGATTGAAGACTTAAGTGCCAGCTTAACTGAAAAATTAAAGAAAACATACTAAGTTATCGCAACACAAAAACTAACTTAATCAGTTTTAACGGGAAAAGATGCAGACGAAAGAAGAGAAGCAGCGGGACGCTAGGGTGAAGAGCTGCTCATTAAGCAGCAAGCGCATCAACCTCTGAACAAACGAATGGTAAACGTACAGAGAAAGAGGATAAATAACATGAATGCTCATGTCAAGTGTATTCACTCCACGTTATCGTGTCCCTACCCGAGAACACGCGACATGACCCGGCAGTTAAAACTTTCTCGCTCCAGCAATTTTAACTCTGTTACAAAGTCATCCAAACTGTCGTTTATACCTCGTGTCTTCTCATTAAACTTGTATCTCGCGAATATGGTATTGCAAACGGCAGCGGGAGCGTTTCTATAAACTCAATTTAAACTTACGGTTTACACCGTGCTTTGAAGATGCATTGTACGCGACACGTTTTTCGCCGTAATTGTGGGCTCATCAGGCGTACACACTCACTGCACTCCCTTACGGGAATCAAACCTCGGACGTCAGCGCTAGAGGCGAAGCCCCTAACGTTGTGCCACAGTGTGTGGTTCGTTCATTTGACAGCATGTAGATCGGGGTAATTACATTGCAGGCATTCGTAGTCTGATTCACAATCTGATTGTATGGGTGGTTACCTACCAGGTAACGCTTGTGGTTGGTCAGCAAGTCGGCTAACTTCTGGCACGGTGCCCTCTTTGAGTTGCAAGAAGCAGATCATAGAATGGTTGAAATAGTGTAATATATATAGCAAAATCCCCGCGCTTTGCAGGGGCGAATATGGTATTGCAAACGGCAGCGGGAGCGTTTCTATAAACTTAATTTAAAGTTACGGTTTATACCGTGCTTTATTTCATATTCTTTTCCTACCTTATCAATTGTGTAATGTGTTTTTTGATCAGGTTTGATTCATCGAAGTGATCACTCCTGCTGCGTTCAGTCACTTCACGTGAGCCGCTCTCTTGTGTGATGTTGCGATGTCCACGGGTTTATTTAATGTTAGCTAAGACCCGGCAGTTAAAAGTTTCTCGCTACAGCAATTTTAACTTTGTTACAAAGTGATCCAAACTCTCGTTTATACCTCGTATCTTCTCATTAAACTTGTATCTCGCTAATATGGCATTGCAAACGGCAGTGGGAGCGTTTCTATAAAGTTAATTTAAGGTTACGGTTTACACCGTGCTTTTTTATACCTCGTGTCTTCTCATTAAACTTGTATCTCGCGAATATGGTATTGCAAACGACAGCGGGAGCGTTTCTATAAACTTAATTTAAACTTACGGTTTACACCGTGCTTTTTTATACCTCGTGTCTTATGAAGATGCTTGTATGCGTCACTCACTCGCTTCTTATTGTTTCTCTGCCTTGTCAATTGTGTAATGAATGTTTTCTTCAGCACTCTTTGGGGCTCCTCCTTCTTTTCTACGTACTGAGTTCACAGTCAGTTCACGTGATTACGTGGGAGGCGTGATGACGCGACATGCAACTCCGTCTCCTACGGCCATCTTGCTGCCTTCCATTACAGTATATGGACAAAAAGGAGGTTCCAGTTATGATCATTACGCGTAGAATTTCGAAATGAAACCTGCCTAACTTTTGAAAGTAAGGAATGAGCCTGCCAAATTTCAGCCTTCTACCTACACGGGAAGTTGAAGAATTAGTGATGAGTGAGTGAGTCAGTCAGTCAGTGAGGGCTTTGCCTTTTATTAGTATAGATGACAGACATACACATTCATAATTAGTGCATGAAAATGCTTCCAGACAGCAACTGAAAGCCTTTCTTCTTGTGTGAATGGCCTGAATTTCAGTAGAAGTGAAAAACATTTCATTTAGCAAATTTTTCTGTAACAGGAAACAATAAGTTTCAAGGCATTTTGCTTCAAATTCAGTTTCACACAAACTATTTTGCTCATCACTAATTTTTTGCAAGGGGGAGTCAAGCTAATTTATAAGATGGAATTTATTAGAAAATGGAACGAACCTTAACAAAACTGATAATGTCATTTCTCAATGTAGTCTCCACCCTTCTCAATGCACTTGCGCCACCTGCCTGGAAGTTCCTGGATTCCTCACACCTGCTCTTGCACTGCTTTCTTCACGTCGTCATCCGTCCTGAATCGACGAACACCCAGATGTTTTTTTAGCTGTCCAAAAAGGTGGAAATCACACTGTGCCAAATCTAGCAAATAAGGAGGATGCGGTAATACCTCAAACTTCAGCTTCTCCAGACAAGCCTTGGTGTTCTTAGCAGTGTGTGGACAGGCATTGTCTTGCAGCAAAAGGACTCCTTGAGCAGCAGTCCCCACCGCTTGGATGAAATAGCAGGCTTCACATTGGTCTCCAACAAGTCACAATAACTTGCTCTATTGACTGTAGTACCCATCAGCAATAACTCGGCATTTGTGCCACATATGGTACATGTGTTGAGCATGATGGTGAACAGGCAGAGACATTCCTGAAAATTATCTTGCACATATGAAGTATGTTTTGTAAATAAATAGTTTCCGCCATTCAAATGTTAATATAATTTTGACTCACCATGTATATATATACAGTATATGAAAGTGGTACAGGAGTTATAGCTCCATGTTCCAGGGTTTGTTACTTGGCCTGGTTACTGTCCATGTTCATGTGGATTTTGTCTGGCTTCTCCATTTCCTCTTGATAAACTCTGAAATGTTTTAGGAGTTTTGATAATGCCAGTTTTTAATCTTACTGCCAAAATACAGACACAACTTTAACAAAATGTTAGGCTATACAATAAATTAATGTTGAATATTAATCAAGGTATATTACATTCAAACTATTCTTGAGTATTTTCTGGTCATTGTGCTACAAAAAAGAGCAAATCCCTGGATTAAAGAGCATTTCCAATTCTCAGAGGATAAGGGAAGTGAACGAGGAAAGAAGGCTGCATGGTGACAAATCCAGGTCTTCAAAATGCTGAGAGACTCTGTTCAAGTTAAAACCATAGGATACTTGCAGTCCCACTTCTTTTTTTGTAATGGCACACAATGGACCCTTTTTAATCAAAGTATGACACCACATCCATTTCTGAATTCAGGCAGTATGGCATGAAGACGGAAAGATTAGAAATGGATTCCCCTCTGCAGAGCAGTTTAAATTTGGCAGGTATAAAATGGTTGCTGGGAGTACGGTACAAGTAGACAGCAATGCACTTTCCTTAGAAAAATATACCACCATTTCCATTTAAATAGTACATTTACGTCAGAAAGGTGACTAACAAATCATGTAGTTGAACTGGATGTCCTGTAATCTCACAACCTCACAAACATAAGTCCTGGGTGTAAATACATGTTTTATTAATGCAAATACCTGTCACACTCTTCTCCAAATGTAGCATAAGCATAATTACAAAAAGTCTTCTTTCTTCTCTCTGTCTCTTTTCCTCCACACCTCCCAGGTGGGCTTTGTCCATCAAACTCCAACTCCCCTGAATGAGGTCAAGCAGCTTCTTCAATGTGTCACCTGGGAGTACTTTCAGTGCTAGGGCATAGCTTGATGGAAGCACTTCCAGGGCAATTGGAGGCCCTATAAAGTAGGGAGCATAACTCCTTACAGCACCCCCTGGCAGCATCCATGGACCCCTGCAGGGCTGTTCCAATGGACTACCATTCCTAGAAATCCCTGCAGGTTTGTGAATCTGTACTGAAGACCAGGGATGCTGCCACCTAGCATGTTGGGGGAGTATACAGCTTTGAAATAGAGCTTTTCCTGATCGCTCCATTAAATTGGCATCCCAGCTAAGGAGATGAGACCAAGCCCATGCATGCTGTCCTTTACACCCTTTTCGCTACATTAGGAACTCAGTGCTTGAATCAAGGACAATGATTGCTCAAAAAAAATTGGGAATGTATTGTGAGAAGGTAGCACGCTAGAAAATTCTCTAGCCCTGCAGCACAGCACTTACTACCACAAGACTGATAAGAAACATTTCTATTCCAACTCTCATTGCTCCAGAGTTCACTGTCCATGTGGAATTTACACACCCTTCCCATGGATTTTTCTTTAGACGCTCCATTTTACCTTCCTCATACCTAACACGTGCAGATTAGGATAACTTCTGACTTTAACCTGGTTTGGTTCTTAATTTGTGGCCTAGGCTGTCAGGACCACTTTGCAATTCTGACCTAAAATGAGCCAGGTTATTAATTAAAAAATACAATTCTGAATGAATAAATGTTACACTTTTCAAACTTCACTGCCTTCATTGAACTGCATCCAAGTTAATTCTCTCAGCTAATAATCCTTTAATTTCCAGCTTTTGACTTCTATTCCATGCTGGTCCCTGCAGGTGGAAAGCTAATAGTTGAATCTCTTATGACTCAGAACATCCTTAAACTTAATCCATTCATTAAGGTGCTCTGTTGTTGCTTCACAGCTTTTACAAGTCTGTCTGACAGAACCTGGCATTATATTCTGCTCTGATGCATGAGTGTGCCTTGATGAGTTTGCACAAATTAAGAACGCTGCTCTGATACCCTCTTAATCACAGCAGAAGTTCTCTCCATTGCATTTTGCTTTTAAACTGTCTACAAGCAATGTATGTTGTGCATGTCCTCTGCTGGATGTTGGTGATTGTAAAAGAATCTCTCAATTCTGTGATGTACTTGATTGGGCTGCAACTTTTCAATGAATAGGTACTATGATCTTTGGACCAGTCATGACTTAAGCAGGCCTCCATGAAGTGTGGCACTGGCACTAACTAAGGTAAGGATATAAGTGCTTCAATATGCTTTTAGCTGTCTAAATAAGCTGGATTTACTGAATTGTCTCCTGTCATTTCTGAGGTGTCTTATATCCTTATATATGAACATCATTAGGTTTCTCGGTTACTTTCTATTTTGACCTGAAGACTACATCCACAGCATTCTCAGAGCTTTCTCTGTATCGCCTGGGAGGATCTCTCCGCCATATCCAGAGTCCTAATTAAGGCCATGATCTTTCAGATCCAAGCTTGCTGAACCGGCCTAAGCATTAGAATCCCTAACTTACTTCTTACTAGACAAATCACCATGTCCTCATTTGGAATTGAAGATAGAAAACCATAGTGAACAGAGTGGTTCCAAAACAACCTGAAGCCCTGACTTAAAGAATATCAGATTAACATCGCAGCTATGGGGTATCATGATTCATCAAGGAGCAGTGCACTTTGTGATTGGTCGTGTGTATGATGGGGTGGAACAAAAATGTTGACAATAGGAGAGTGTAGAGAGCACAGATTTGCAGAAGACTCTGAAACTGAACCTCCTGATGTATATATGGCCATGTAGAGTAATCATTAGATGATGGACATCATTATCGTTGCAGTGTTGAGTTTGCTGGAATAGTGTACCTATGAACAGATGCTAAGATGTAAATGTAAATGTCTTCTTCTACAACATCATCAATCTATTTTTCTTTAAGGAATTATGGGGAGCCAGAGCTCATTTCTGTAGCTTTAGGTATCAACCCTTTGTGGAATGCATTGATGGGCACATTCACAAACACACTTACCCCCTTCATTCCTGTAGTTTACAGTTGTCAATTAACCTAGCGGGCAAACCTTTGGGATGTAGAAGGAAACCAGAGTGTTCTGCATGGGGCTAAACTTTAAATGGGAAAGCTCCACATAAATAGCAGCTATGCACAGAAAGGAACTGTTTTCCAGTAATGCTGTAGCATTACTCTAGTGTTTCAGGAATAACAGACAAGACTAAAGGGGTAATTCTTACCATTCAATTCAAACCAAAAGACCACTGAATTGCTCAATGACCAGTTGCACATAATACAATATTGGCAATTTCTGTGTTAGAAAATGGGCTTCTGTCTTTTGTGCTTTTGTGTTTGTACAGTCTACTATGCATTCTTGGATCAAGTGTCTGCACTACAACTTCTTTTAGAGAAATTGTATGCAATCTGTGGCATCAAAAAACACTCGGTCATTGTCATGTTCTGATCAGCACAACCTTGAACATAGAATCTTTCCACAAACCTGTAAGTAACATGAATACCTCTCCAATGTACATATTTCTTTCAGGATTTTCTTTTTCAATCTGCAAGTACCCATACAGTGTATATACAAAATGTGGCAGGTTACAGCTTGACACCTTGGCCTTCTATCAATGGAGTTCCCAGGCTACAGCAGTGGCATCTATCACTGTCAGTTTTCAGCCGCCATAATATGCTAATAGTGGTGCAATGACCAACAGGCTCTTCACTTGGCTGAATGCTTCTGCTTGAGATTTTGTCTTATTCACTCTGCAGCTCTGTGACTGGATTTAGCATGGAGAACAGTCTGTGTAGAAACCTACCAACGCAGTTAATAATTCAGAGTATACGGTGCATCTCTGTTAATTTTATTGGACTGGCTAACTTAGTCCTGGCTTTCACTTTGCTGGGCTCTGGACTAATACCATTTGTTTCTTCTTTTCCAAATTGGCACTTATCTTTATTAATTTTTAGTCCTTATTCTGTGATAGTGAGTATAGTGCTGTAAGGTGTGGGTCATTTTCTTTGTGTTACATCAATATTTACAATGTTATTCATTATCGCTGCTGTTCCCTCAAAGCTTATCTCCTGTTGGAAAATTTCATATTTACACCTTATTTCAAAAGAAAAACTTAAAAAAAACTATTTTAAGCTTTCTGTAGCTATCATGAGGAATAGTTATCCCAAATCCATATGAATAACAACAGAGGGTTGGTACTATGTCTTTCATGACTGTTTATGTAATTCTTTGTTGTTGCACAGCTTCATTAACCATTTTTCAAATTCACTGATGTCCCTGCATCACCATCTCCATTCATTTCCAGCATCATGGGAGCATGCCACTCAGTCAGCCATTCAAAATTGCCCATTAAATGCATGCATTTCTTCTGATTTTGTTACAAAGGTAACTGGATAAGGTTTTGTGGATAAAATCATTTGCTTCCATCGTAGGCTCTATTTTGATAGGACTCTAGTTCTGATATCACTGAATTTCATCAGCTTGAAGTACTTTCAAATGCTTCATTATAGTTAAATACATTATTGAGTCATTACCATAAAAAATTCATAAAAACAAAATATAGATTTTTCAGATTTGTTTAATCCAATTCAAGAACATCAGTCTGCGTTATGATGTCACTTTTATTATTTTTGGCTTCTCCTGCCCAAGATAAAATTCACTTTGAATTCTTGTTAGATTTTTCTGGGCACAAGGCATTCAGAAGTGCAACTTATTTTTGTAATCAAAAGCTTCTCTAAAGAGTTTACAATTATTTACTGCCCTTTTTGCCATTATTTTAGGGATAGTTGTGTGATTGTTGCCATTGCAATCTTTCCCGTAGTGCACCAGGAGTTTATGAGAAGTGGCATCATTGACTCAACCAAATGAAGGTCACAACGTGCATTACTGGCTTATCTGAGAGTGACGTAAACAATTCTTATTTGTTGTGACTTCTGGTAATAGAAACAAGCTCTATACTTTTGACTTTGGTTTTTAGTTAGCAATTTGCCTTTGTAGACTTTCTTTCTTACTTCTGACATTGACTCCTCCTGTTACTGACCACGTGTTTATCTTCTGGTCATCACTCATACTTTTTTTAACTGACTACCTATTCAGTCAGTATAGCACAGGACAGAGCACCTGTCCATTGGAGGGCCTCCTTCTGAACATGGAACCAAAGAACTTCACACTCAGGACCTTTGGATGTGGAAGAAAAATCCAGGGCACTCAGAGGAAAAACCCATGGAAACAAGCGGAGAACATGCAGACTAAACACTGATGTGTACTGAGTGTGGGATTTGAACATTGAATGCTGGATCCCTGAGACTGCAGGATGAATAACAGTGTAATAGGGCTACTAATAAAATTATATCTTGTTGTCCTTTTCTCAGATTTCCATTACACTATAGTTTCACTTTAAGACCTGTGGTGCCCGGCGGGTGTCCATGCCCGGCCGGGACGCCTAGGAGGAGTGGAGGAGGGCTTGTGCCTCCTCCAGGACACGAGGGGGCGTCCTCCCTGGTGGCTTTGGGGACCACGTGTACGGAGCTTAGAAGCTCAACCCTGGCCCACCGGGAAGTGCTGGGGGGAAGAGACTTGAGGGCACCCGGTGGACTTCCGGCTTCTCCTTGGGAGCTTCCGCCACACAGGGGTGTGGCTACGGAAGTCCTGAGGATGCACCTGGAGCCCATCCGGGGCACATAAATGGGGCCACCTCCCTCCAGTGAGGAGCGAGAGTCGGGAGGAAGAAGACGAAGCGTGTTGGAGAGGAGTGGAGGCGGACCAAAGAGACTGTGAAAGGCATTGTTGTGTGGCCAAGACTTTAAGGGGTGATTGGTGCTTTGTGCACTGGGTTGGGCACTTTATTGTAAATATGGTGAATAATAAACGTGTGGTGGACTTGAATACGGTGTCCGTCTGTCTGTGTCCGGGCTGCATATCACAGACCCTTCACCTTTGCTTTTGATTTTTCAGGCTATGGGAGTTAGTTATTCTGTTGAGAGACAAATATCTACATACCTAAAACAATTTAAAGTCACACAGTAAGACATTGAATACAGACATCAAAAACTAAACTTCATCCATTTAATCTTTTTTGCTACTTGCAGTCACATATTTCACGTTCTTAGTCTTCCAGATGACTTCAGGGTACATTATTAAATTCATGCACTTCTAAAGCATTCAGGGTGAAAGTTCCCGAGGTCACAGATTTCACCCTGCTTAGTCAATTTCCTTACAAACACTTCAAGAATCTTTCAGTTCCATCAGATTTGTTTATGGAAGCAGTTTATCTCATGCATAACCTTATATTCTGAACCTGAAATGCTAAATGAACTTTCTCATAATTATTTTCTCCTTCAGATGAAGGGATAATTGTCTTGATGTTGTTGCTGTGCACTCTTTCCCATTGTATAAAACAGGATCTGAAAATATGACTATCCAGAAATGGGAAAATTGCCTCATGGAGCCAAATTAAAGTCACATGTGTCTTTTGGATGTGGGAGAAAAAAATCGAATACCCAGAAGAGAACCTTTGGACGAATGTTTTAACTTAACAGAACTCTTGAGCTGTGAGGCAACAGTACTCACCACTACCCCAAAGAAATTGCCCCACCATCCTCACAACTTCTCCAAACATCTTCCTACACTTCTTAACTCTGGACACAATGCACCCTGACAAAGAATGTCCCTATATCTCTCATACTAGAGTTTACCACCAACTCATCTCTGGAGTAAATGGTTAATTCAGAAGATCCTGGAGCCATCAAACCATAGTGCCTTCTAGCTGTCTTTGTTTCTTGAATACTCTACAGGACTATTTTATTTAAGGAGGCCGATACACTCAACTTAGTACTAGGTTGATGACCCATCACCATAAAGAGATCATAAAGAGAATATCATACCACCTAGTGACTGGAATAGGGTTGGTGCCCTCCCAGTCTATCCTGACATAACTCTTAACCTGGTGTTTCATATTTCCACAAAGATCTACATTTTTTGCTCACTTTTGTTATTTTTCACCCTTGGCCCTGTTTTGCCAGACCACTGTAGCTAGTACAACATTAATTATTAACAATAACCAATACATAGTACTAGCAGCAGTAGTATTGTCATGTCTGCAGAGTATAGTGAAGTTCTTATTTGCATGTCCAACCATTAAATATACTTAGTCTTCTTTCTCCATTCAAAGAATATCAGCACTGAATGGAATTAACTAATGGTGAGTGCAATGAATGGAAGCTTTCCTGCTTTAGTCCTATATTTAAATACATCTTTGGAGGTCACTATGTGAAGCTTGCCACTTTGTCTGGTGTATGCATAGGTTGTGACTTTTCCTGCTTCATAGTAATTCTAAGACATTTTTAAATGCATCCTAATAACAATCAGAGTCCAGAGCGACTTAGGGTGCTGTTTTGCACCTATTCATGCCTGGAAAGATGTCAGCCCACAAGAGGCTTCATGTACTCCTTGATGAGACTTTCATAATAACCTAATAATGTTTCGTACACCTCTGATGAAACATCATTTGCTCCCAAATGGAGCACCAGATGAAATGTCAGGTGAGGATTCACTCACCCCAGATAAAGTGTAATATTATGCCACTGAAGGTGGTTTCATGCACTTCCACAGATTATTTTTTATTTTCTTTTATTGTCTGTTAAGCACAGCAAAGCAAAGCAAAGCAAATCAACTTTATTTATATAGCACATTTTGTACCATTAGGCAATTTAAACTGCTTTACATATTAAGGATAAAATACAATAAAGAAATAAAATACAACCAAATGATGGTTAGAGAGACAGTAAAATGATAGAATGTTAAAACAATAAAAGAGAATAAAATGGTGGCACAGCAGCATTTCAATTTTAATCAGTCAAATGAGCAAAAAAAAAAAGAATGTTTTTCATTTTGATTTGAAAGCTTCTACTGTATACATACGGAATGTATGCTTCCATAAATCTTTGTTTAACACTAGATTAGCATTCACGACTCCAGGTTGAGGTTTCATGCCTCAGTAAGTGAGGATCCATGCACACTCCAGATAGGTCTTCATGTAGTACCAATTCAGATTTTCATTCATCCCCTAAGTGAATCTGCACTAACACCTTGAAGGTCCATGGACAACTGGGCTCATAGGTCATGTAACATATGGAGTGTGTTCCGCCGCCAAAGATGTCACTGTTTTTATACACAGGCTGTGCTCGAGAGGTAAATGGAGGTCGTGGACCCAGGCCAGGTGTTTGCTGTCAAACTGTCTTTCACCTTGTGACAGGGAACCATTGGAGGCCTGACTCCCTCTAAAGAAAAGAGCTTGCTTTCTAATCACGTATTAAAACTGAAGGTGAAAGAGGTGACCATTTTTGTTTGTTTGTTTGTTTTTTTTTTGGTTTTTTTTTACAGGAGGCCCTTATTTACTTTAAACTGATTGCCATTGCCCTTTGGTTTCTTTGTGTTCAATTTTTAACCTTTTTCATTCATTTTTAACATATGCTGTGCTTGCTGAAGATAAGTGTTGGCTTCCTTCAACATCTGCAATAAGATGCTGCAGATGTTCTATCAGACAGTTGTGGCGAGCGCCCTCTTCTACGCGGTGGTGTGCTGGGGAGGCAGCATTAAGAGGAAAGACGCCTCACGCCTGGACAAACTGGTGAGGAAGGCAGGCTCTATTGTTGGCATGGAGCTGGACAGTTTAACATCTGTGGCAGAGCGAAGGGCGCTCAGCAGGCTCCTATCAATTATGGAGAATCCACTGCATCCACTAAATAGTATCATCTCCAGACAGAAGAGCAGCTTCAGCGACAGACTGCTGTCACTGTCCTGCTCCACAGACAGATTGAGGAGATCGTTCCTCCCCCAAACTATGCGACTCTTTAATTCCACCAGGGGGGGTAAACGTTAATATTTAACATTATACATAGTTATTGTCTGTTTTTTTTTTTTTTTCACCCGTATTATTATCATTCTTTAATTTAATATTATTTATTGTATCAGTATGCTGCTGCTGAAGAATGTGAATTTCCCATCGGGATTAATAAAGTATCTATCTATCTATCTATCTATCTATCTATCTATCTATCTATCTATCTATCTATCTATCTATCTATCTATCTATCTATCTATCTATCTATCTATCTATCTATCTATCTATCTACCACTCAGATAAACTTCTCAAGCATGTAGAGTCAGCATGGAGTGTGTAAAGCAAGCAGACTGAGTATATAAGGGTGACCGATGGCACTATTATATCATACATTTTGATGTTCTGATCTTTTGCCTTCATGTGTCACACATTTTTTTCAGCTTTTCTATGATGAACATGTTAGGCATCTGCCTGATTAATTTTGTCTTGTTTTCCAAGTCATATTAACATTTATTTTCATGTTTGAAATATTTTGTCCTCCTCAGTGTTTTTTTAATGGGTGTTGCCTTTTGATGTACCGGCTGTGACACTGTGCTATGACACTGGCATGATTGCTCTTTAAAAGAAGGTGGCACACACAGTTTAGTATCTAAACATTATGACAGTTCATATAAATCAACAGAGACTTTTTGCTTTAGAATTTAGTGTTGTTTTTTGACCTAGAATCCTTGGTAGTGCACTTAAAACTTTATGTGTAACAGATCTCTATTCAAAGTGTGACTGCTTGTTTGACTCTTCTGTGATGAATGATGATAAAGTAACTCTCCTGTACTTAAATTTAAAAAATCAGTCCATCTGAACCACCAAAACAGCCATAATAGTTATTTAGTTGCATGCTGGTGTTCATATTTTAGTGTTGTTTGCTATGCTGTCCAGCCTGTCCTATGAGTTTCAGCTCATGTGGGTGTTTTCACATAGTTTTGGCAGTCATCTTATTGAAGTGAAAGCTGTACACTTTGTAATTATCTGTAATTTGCTTCAAAGGAGACTCTTTATTGTTTAACTGAAGAAAAATAGTTTCTCTGACATTTTCTTTTCGAGGTTTTTTGACTTCTGGTTTTATAGATTACAACCTCATCTTTTTGTCTTAATTTGGCTGCTGATTTGTAAGATTTATGTTTATCAACCCCGATTCTGTCTGGACATCCCATTCTGTTTTTAACTTTGATGCTCTGCCTCAATCAGGTTGTTTTCAAACATGCAAGTAAGGTTTTTTAGGGGTCCATTGTGAGGGTGCATGGTGGGAAAGGAAAGGGGAAGGACTCTGTCTTCAATAGAACCTCCACTTTCCTTCCTAGCACAAGTCCTTTTAGTCTACCTAGTGTGATAAGAGAAGAGTTCTACAACTGGAAAAAGATTTGGGGACTGTCCCCGTATAATGTCCACAGGACAAAGAAAATGAAAAAGGCAAAAATATGGTGAATCAAAATTACTTTACAGTACATCACAACAGCATTGACAAAATGGTGGGTTTTATACAGAACAAAGATGGCGGGCGGAAATGAGTTGGCAAGAAATGACGTTGAAACTGACAGACGGATGTGACATCATCAAAAATGACTGGAAGTGATGTATGGGTGGAAGTGATCACATCAACTGGAGACCAGAAGTGTCATCATAGTTTGGAGCCGGAAGTGATGTCATCAGATGATTTCTGGTGGTGATGTTCCGGTAGCCATCTTGGAATCCGGAAGTATGGTAGGTTTAATTTTCTTCCTTTTTGTCTGAAGAAAGAGAGAGAGAAACGTTAGTACCGCAGATTGACCCTCTGTTTCGCGATATTTCACTCACCTCCAGGCTTGTTGACTGCCTCCTAATTGCACATGTGTGACACTAGATAAAAGGGACACAATGAGTTGAAGTGACCTGTCATTTGTTCATTTGAGAACAGTCCTTTAACTCAGGAACTACTAACAGCACACACTATTGTTAAAAATCTACTACTGTATTATTACTTTTTCGCACTGGCAATTAAAAGGAGATTCTGGCTGGGTCTCCAACTCTTTGACACAGTTTGCCCCCTTATTTTTTCAAATGATGAAAATTAATCTTTGAATTACACTTCATGGAAGATCAAAATGGTGACAACAACCCATGCAGTTGTGTAGACCATCGAATAACTTGAGAACATGGAATTGGAGGTCACTTGAGTGAATATTTTAGCTGGACTTTGAATCTCACATGTTCTGTTTTTGGAATGTCTGTACAATTGGAGCCATCATTGCTCTCCCAATGAACTGTTATATTCAGAAGGAGATGGAGCCACTCCCAGTAGAATCAGGCATCAGCCTCCAATAAATAGTGCAAGAGTTTTGTAAAAAAATAAGGTGTGCACAAAACTGCATGTCTGACAATATTTCTGTGTGGATGGATTCATAATGGATCTTTTAAAATGAAACAGTAGTCTGGGTTTCTGGTGGACTTTTTATGGTATTAATTTTATATACTGTAGTTTTTAATGAATTGGAAATCATGAGAGAAAAAAATAATGCTGATGCTTGCAGTAAATTACATCTGTGTTCTTTTGGAAAATAAATATCGCTGTCATCTTGTATAAATTACTGCTGTAGCACATACTTCTTAGTTTTTCAGAAATGTTTCAGTAATTTAAAAATTTGACTGTAGTTTAATTAACAGCAAGGAGGATTTTTCAGTACCTCTGAAGTACTTTTCAGTGAGCCCAATGATCCACGTTCCTCTTAAACAAAGATCATCTTCATTCCCAAAGCTCCTGCACCAGCCATGCAGAGTTGTTTTCTGTTAGTTTCTTCAGAATCATTGCAGTTTTGGGTTGTGCATTGTGGATGAGTGAGGAATTACAAGACCCAAGCAAAGAAATGTTGGGGCACCAACCTGGTCGTCCCTGTTTTCTTCTCAGTAAATAATGAAAATACAACCACCCAATGGCGTGGAGGCAATGAAATAACTCAAACAAATTGTAGCCACAGTTGGGCTTTGCATTGTGGTCGCTCTTTTTTTTGGTCAATTGAGCAGGAGCTCCATCCACTGTCGTGCTCTGCTCACAGAGTGAAGCCTCCTTCTGTCGACCCCGTGACTTAAAGGCGGGAAGGGCAGACCAGGCGCCCTCACTGGGCATCTTCTAGCTGCTGTGGGAGAAATAGAAGAGGAAATGATGAGCAACAGAACCCCCTGTAAACCAAGGATGGAATTACTTACCTTTGAGGAGCCCTGAAGGTGATCCAGCATGAGTGACAGAATTCAGCCACATTTTTGGAGCAAATGCCATTCCAAAAATACAAATCTTACATTTCCAAGTTGTTATGATTATATCATTGACATTATAGAGAATGCAGAGATGTTTATAATTAATTGTATTTTGAGAAAACACGCCAAGAATGGAGTGTCAATAGTAGTTCAGAACAGTATGGCAGAAATGAAAAAGAAAGAGGTGCTGTGACGAGGCTGAAGTGTTCATTATTCTTTTGGATCGTCATCTTTTTATTATTCATGTTTTCTCAATCTTATTGTTCCCATGTCAAAGTTGCTTTTATTACTATTTCTAAGAATTTTCTGGTAATGTTTGTATTGCAGGCATTATCTCCATTGTGAAGTACTGTGTGATTATGTTTGTTGTTGTACATATAACAAAGACTAATTCATCCTTTAAGTACAAAAATCATAATTAACACAAATTTTGTTATCTAGCATTACAAAGTAAAGTATATGAGCCCAAATCAATCCAGCATTGGAATAAAATTAAAAAAGCCACAAATTTTTAACATTATGCTACAGCACCAAACAATGTGATTTCCAACCTCAATCATGCTTCATAAGTCCAGTGCTTTATCTGTTACATCATACAAATAATTAATTAAAACAACAAACCGTTACCTAGTGTAATCAGGAAATATGAAGATATGAACCTCCAAAATCATCATCCATTATCCAGCCCTCTTATCCATTTGACATTTTCAGTGGTCAGCAGTTCCCAGCAGCATCAGAAACATAGACAGGGCAGACTCACATACACACTCATATGGGGCCAGTCTGGAGATGAAAAACTCACCAGGCATGCATGTCTTTGGGTTGTAAACTGGAGTATCCAGAGAAAAAGTCCATTCAGTAATGGTAATGATGAACAAAATCATTATTGAATCCCATTTGGGTACTGATGGCAAAATGAATTGTGTTTCGCTACCAACAAAATTAGTACCATTCACAAAAACAGAAAGACATTTACTTACTGCCTTGAAGCAATTTCATGCAGTAATTCTGCCTGACATTTATTCCGGTATTTAAATAAAGATCACTAGTGAGAAAAAATTATATCAAGTGTGCATATCCTCAACTAGGATAAGGCAGCTGCTAAGTGTAAGTGGGGCGGTGCATAGGGGTTTGGGTGGCCGTGGCAGCTTTCTATATGGAGACAACCCACTAATGTGTCTTCATGTGGAAAATATGCAGCATATTACATTTTTCAAAAATTACTGCATTCCTTTGTGGTGATGTGAATGAGAGGCATAAATTGAATTAATTGTACCAGTGTGGTATGGATTACATGCTTTATGCAGCTGCAGAAAAGAACACAAATAAACAAGGATAGATAGATAGATAGATAGATAGATAGATAGATAGATAGATAGATAGATAGATAGATAGATAGATAGATAGATAGATAGATAGATAGATAGATAGATAGATAGATAGATAGTGTGCAAAAGGTGCTATATAGGCGCCCGACCCAACACATTCACACTGAGGCATGTGTAAAATAAACAAAAATTAATTTTTTTCTTTACCTGTGGGCGCACGTCTTCCCCGTGTCCCACAGGCAGTACACAGTTCCAAGTACAAACACACAATACAGCACTATTTCTCTTCCTCCACCACTCCTAACTGACAACATCGTCCTCCTCGTCCCGATTCTGGCTCCCGGAGTGGTGTCTGCTGGCCCCTTTTATAATTCACCCCGAAGTGCTCCAGGTGCTTGATTGCCGTGTTCCAGCTGCACTTCTGGGTGTGGTGAATACGTTGCCCATACGGGCACAGGAGTCCCAGCTGCAACACCTCCTGATGGTGCCTGCGGGACCCAACAGTGCTGCACCCAACTCCAATTCCCATGGAGTCCTGCGGGAAACCAAGTCACCGCTTCAACCCAGGGGGGCGGCCATCTAGCGTCCAGGGGGAGGTATTGCACTGTCCAGTGCTGCTCCCCCTGAATATAGATAGATAGATAGATAGATAGATAGATAGATAGATAGATAGATAGATAGATAGATAGATAGATAGATAGATAGATAGATAGATAGATAGATAGATAGATAGATAGATAGATAGATTGACAAAAATATTGGAACGCCTAACCATTACACCAACCGGGACTTGAGTGACATTGCATTCAAATGCATAGACTTTAATATGGAGTTTTTTCCCCCTTTGCATCTATTACACCTTCCACACTTCTTGGAAGGCTTTCCATAAGATTTTGGAGTGTTTCTGTGGGAATTTGTGCTCATTCATTCTGAAGAATATTTATAAGGTCAGGCTCTGATGTTTCCACAAAGTTGGAAGCACAGCATTGTCCAAAATGTCTTGGTATGAGGCCTAGCCCAAACCCTGAAAAACAGCTCCAGACCATTAACTGTACTATAACAAAACTGTATGCGAATCGAAACTTGCCTGTTTCTCTCATCACTAGTAATGGGTGAGGTGGTTAGAATACTGTCCTGCGGTGGGTTGGCACCCTGCCCGGGAATAGTTCCTGCCTTGTGCCCTGTGTTGGCTGGGATTGGCTCCAGCAGACCCCCGTAACCCTGTGTTTGGATTCAGCAGGTTGGAAAATGGATGGATGGATGGATGGTTAGAATACTGGGCTTTAAACCACTTGGTTGCTGGTTCAATCCCCATCATTCACTTGTTACGGGACCCTGAGCAAATCAGTAAATTTGCTATGTTCTAAATGTAAAGATTGTATGAAGGCAAGTTATACTTTGATTTGATGCAGTATGTTGCCTTTGATAAAGGTAAGATGTGAAAGGTGTGGCATTTGGGAAAGTCTGAATATCAGAATTGAGAGGACTCAACTGAAAACAAAAATTAGCAACATGTTATGGTATTATAAATCACCCAGTGTCCATTAGTGGGTTTGTAATGTAGCATCCAGCAGGCAGCTTCTCACATGCAGAGTGAAGTTTGTCCTTTGAAAATCCTCAAGAGAGTTCATGAAAAAAGGCAGAGGCTTTCAGAGAAGAGCATAAATAGGAACCCCAGACAGCCATTAGTGACGGCCTTGGTCTCAGTGATGCTGATGAGTGTGAAGGAGATTGCTGATACAATAATACTGACAGAGTTCACGTTGCAGGAGAGCACTGTATTACCCTTGAAATGCTGTGCGTCTTGCTTAATATGTTCTTAACTAGAGTAACAGCTCTGGTCTGTGGCAGGGTGGCACATTGTTTTATGGTAGACAATTGTTTTAATCCTTAGGATAAAATTGCCATTTTAAGTGTTGCACACCCAGCGTGTAAATGTTAAGTGACAGCTCTGCATAATGCCAGTCAGAATATTGCAGACTGCATATCCGTGTATGATACATGATACAGTTCATCTACTATGTATTTCCTGTTAACTGTTAATGTTCTCATAACTCATGTGTTGTATACAGTATTTCATGGTACCAGAGTAAAATGTCAGTGTTCGGCCAACATCTGGAGCACTGGCAGGACACTGTTTACCACAGGGTATTTTGCACACTGAATAAAGGCACAGTATCAGCTTAGCTTATCACAGAGATGTTAAAGAACATGCAAACTCCACATAAAGAGTGTCTGGGCCAGTGCATCACTCTGACTTTCAAAATCAGCTCTTCACTTTGTATTTTGAGAAAAAAGAGAAATCATGTTTTTGGGTATTAAACTGTTTGGTTTTTATTTCTCCAGCTTAGCCTGAGTTTTTTTTTTTTGCTTTCTCTCTCCTCTTGGCTATCTGACCTTATCACCAGACTCATCTGAGACTTACAGTATGATATTGTATTGCTACTCTTCTACAAATTACTTATTTATGTTTTATAAGACCACATGGATTTTTTTTGTTACTTATTCATTATTAATTTTACATGATCTTGTGTGTTTTTTCTCTTCTTGTAACTCTTTGACATCCTATAAAGCACTTTGTATGATAATGTGCTACATAAATACAGTAAATGCTGTTGTTGCACTTTATCTTTCTCACTTAACCAGTCATTTGGGGATGCACTGCTGTGGCTCAGCCTGACTGTTGTCTTCTTTTGTTTTCCCCTGCTGTTGCATGTAGTTCACAGAATGGTGGCATTTACAGGAAGTGGAGTGGGTGGTCACACCATTATAAGAGATAAAGTGGGCTTAACTGGAGGTAAAAGCACCAGCAGCAGATCACCAGCGAACAAGGACCTGGTGGTAATTCTAAAATAAGTGAAGGATCTTAAATCTGACACTGTAAAGCCAATTATTACCAAACATTTTGTCTTTATAGTTATTTCATGGCAACTGATTGACAATAGATAGATAGATAGATAGATAGATAGATAGATAGATAGATAGATAGATAGATAGATAGATAGATAGATAGATAGATAGATAGATAGATAGATAGATAGATAGATAGATAGATAGATACTTTATTAATCCCAATGGGAAATTCACAATATTTTCATCTATTAAAAAATACCAAAATAAACGTTAGCACCCAAATGCTGTATTTATTCTATTACTCTCTACTCTGACTGAGCAACTTATGTACACTAATATATGCCTCAGAAAGGCTTCTGCTTTTGTCCTCATGATGGAAAATCAAAGCAAATTAGAATTAAGGTAAACTGTTTGGATTATTTTTTTTTTCTTAATTTTATTGATTTTATTGTAATCATTCCATACGAATAGATCAATTTTTACAAAAAAAAAAATAGGATTGAAAACAAATCAACCCCACTCCTATCTTTGTAGATAGCTGAGTTAAATATCAGTTCATGTTTTAAGCAGCCAAGCATCTCAAGCAGCAGGCATGGTACAACTTGCAGGACAACGGAATAGCAGCCTTTTGTACTGTGGCCATTGTTAAAGCTGGTTAGCTTGACCAGCTAAATGACACCATTTAGCACGAGGCTATTTGCAATCATTAGAGCTAGGCCTGTTGCCAAAAGACTACTTGCTGTTGTCAGCCTGATAGGATGACCTGATTGTGCAGATGGCAGCTACAATGTAACACGGTTTGGGGGCACATTAACAGCCAGCAGTGCCAGCTTAAGAGAACTTCAATGGATGCCCAAAAAGCATGTGCTCGGTGAGCAGTACTGCCAGTGCCATTGTTCTTTTTACTGTAACTGGAAATGTGCTTGAAATGTGTCAAGAAAGCTGCTGCACTTACACTCCATCCACAGTGAGCAGATTCCTCAAGCAGAAACAAAGTAGCATGCAGTATTTTAGGAAATATTGTGAAAAGCCGAAAAAAGGTAAAATGGATGGGTGGGTTTGGTTAAGACATACATTTGGTGTTTTTAATTTATGTTTGGGTGGTGCAGTGAGGGGTTTTGTTGTGTCGCAGCTCCAAAATCCTGGGTTTGAGTCACTGCCTGAGTAGCTCTTGCACAATCACCCAGTGTCTGCGTAGATTTTCTCCGGATTCGTCTGTTTTGTTCACAGACTCGAGCATTACATTAACTGGAAACTCTAAATCAGCTTTCTGCAAGTGAATGTGTGCTGCAGTGGTCTGCCCAAACTGCTTCCTTATCTCTAATGCTCCATTTATTGGCTGCGGCCTCTGCAGCCACAAAGTTGGTTCAATAATGTATGGTTATTTTATAGTATGGACTTTACATTCGTTACATCTATATTAATTGTATGGTGCTTGCTGATTAATATCCAATGTTGACAAAGTCTATCCTGACAGCATTGTTTGAAATACAAGTTTCCATTCTGAATTGTAGATGTCACTTACACTCACACTCATGCACTTTCACCCAGTCAATTTAGGACTGTTAAACTATTGAACAGGATGTCCTTGCATTCTGACAGAAAAGCATGTGCCTAAAAAACTGTTGCCATCATTCTCAATCAAACTTAATGTAATATTTTAGATATTAACACTCTAGTTTCTCATAGAAACAATCAAGACAGCAGATATCATTTCCCTATTAATAGTAGGAGCACTTGTTCACTTTTGTGGTGGAGATCTTTGTTGTTATATTTTGCTTAGCTTTTCAGATGAATTTAAAAGCAAAGCAGTACTTTTTAGAGACAGCGAAAAATCCATCAAAAAGCAAGACGTATGTCTAAATGTGCTATTGATTATAAATCTTAAGCAACCGACAGTGGGTGGAACAAAAAGGTATTAATGTCTGTTTTAGGAATGCATTGTCAGAAGAAAAAAGGAAGCAAGTTAGTGGGTTGTGACAGAAGCTTCTAATTGGAGATCCCATTGAGCATCCAGGGGCACAGCTCCAGGTAGGGCTAATGCATATTTTTGCCATGAGGAATGATGTAAACTCAATATTTATAGCCGCACTACAGTATCTAGCCCTTCTGTCTTCAGTGTCTGACGTTAAAGGAAAGAAGTCTTTTAGTTACTGCCTTTTAGCTTACTCACACAAGCACACATCCTCAAAATCTTTCCAGCCATCCATTATTCACATTAGAAATGTAACCCTGATTAAAATCTTACCTAGCATTGTTTAAAGATTTTAGTCTTTGGCTCACAAGACTTCACCTTGTTCATTAAAGTTGCCAATGCAGGTGGATCATCTCCTTTATATAATATCCATTCAGCTCCTGTGGGATTTTTAGGATTAGTACAACAACGCACAGAGGTTCACATTCACTCAAAGTGTGGCTGAGTTGTAGTGGATTTCTCAGGGCCACAAACTGAAGCAGAACTGGGATCCAGGTAAACAAAAAGAAAGAGCTGTATAGACTTTTCTATTTTCTGAACCTGATTTGTCCAATTTTGATTACAGTGTGGGAGAGAGTCTATCCCTATAATATCAAAGTCAATGCAGAAACCAACACTGGATGGGTGTCCAGTCTGTTACAGGAAAATATGTACTACTTACAGTCACACATTAAATAAGCAAAGGAAATAGTATACAGTATCTATGACAGTGTGAACCTCTTTTTGTATACCTTTTACCAAATACATATAGATATTTGAGCCAAGTGCAGCTGCTTGATAATTGACAGGCACTTCTGAAAATTGGAAAGCACTTTTATTTTCTGGCAGTGCTATATCCATTCTTTCTTAAGGGAAATTATACAGTTAGAAAATTATCTAATTAACCCCAAACTGTGACAGAATGAATGCCTCAAGGAACATATGGTCTTCATTTCTGTAGGCAGCCCTCTGCTTGACATTTATAAGTCATTGATTTAACATATACAGTATACTTTATTAATTTTAGTCATTTATTTAGCCTGTGTTATTCATCTAAGATTAGTTAAAATCTAAGTAATCAATGTAGACTTCAGTATTAACATTTGCAGTGCACCATCTATTGAAATGTATCTTGTAATGCATGTTGTAATAAATTGCATTTTCATTTGTCATTTCAATAGATTGCAGATCACAAACATTTGTAGTAATAAAATGTATAACTACAAAGATTTGTGATATGCTATCTGTTAGAATGACAAATGCAATGCATACATGTCTCTCATATGCCACTTATTATTGGATTCATAAAAGCAGTGTTAAAGTTTGTGATGCACCATCTATTGGATTGACAAATGCAATACATATGTCTCTGTTATATGCCATTTGGTATGGCATTCATAAAAGCAGTGTTAATGTTTGTGATGTGCCATCTGTTGGAATGACAAGTGTAATTCATTTTATAACTAGAAATGTTTCTGATGCACCATCTGTTGGAATGGCAGAGGCATAGCAACCAGACGGGCACACAAACACACAAATACGTATCTGTTTTCTATAGTGGATAATCTGTTCCTTTCAATGGCATTCATAAACAAACATATTAATGTGCTGTCACATAGAGTACATGCACATAGGGGACATCTTAAGGGCGCTGGTGATTGTAATTTGCCGCTGCTCCAATGGTTGGCACAGTGTGCTAATGCCTTGTGTCTTCCTCCTTATAACACCAGTGAGATCACTTTGGGCGTCCGTCCACCTGGACCTGCCTCTTCCTGCCAGAAGGACCAAAAACCAGAAGATCCACCATCTTGAAATCAGTTCAAGACGTCTCCACAATTATCACGTGTTTTTCTTTGCTTTTAAAACTTCAGTTATTCAGGGTCACCAGGGTGGTATCCCAACTCTTTATCGTGGTGTGTCTGATCTCTTATAGTAAAAAGCCTAAAAGTCTGTGCAGCAAGTACTCCTGTAACACTCTCCACTATCTAGTTCTTACCTACATGGCCAGAATGTGTTAAGAGATCTGATTTCTGCTCCTTCTGTTCCAAGTAAGTCAACAACATTATACAGAATTGCTTGATATAAATTAAGATAACTGAAACAAACAGTTGTGTATTTCAAATATTACTGCTGTATGGCCAAGGAAATGTGAAGGAAAGAAACAAAGCACATTTTTTTTTCCTTTTCACATTTTATTGATTTTTATTTTTGGTGAAAAACAGGATTTTTTTTTTCTCTATTTCTAGTATGAGTGGGAAAGTTCTATAATTCTAAATGACACTTTGTCATGGATTCTGGGTTCAAATCTATGTGAAGCATTTATTCTCTCTTCATATCTAGTCAGGTTTTCCTTTAACATCCCATAGATACACAAGTTAGATAAATTACCAATTCCAAATTACGCCTATGCAAGGATCAGTGTGGGAGTGTGTGGCCCCATCCAGGGTTTACTCCTAAACTGGATGAAGCAGGTTTGACACTGTGAGTGTGTGTAGTCCTTTCAAATGTTTTCTGTCAAATTGTCACTGCTGCTTCAAAATGGGAGAAATGTATTTTTCTATGGTGCTTTCTAATTTTTATTTATGAGTTCTCCATATTTTGCTACAGTTTTATGAAGCCACATAAACACAGAAATTGAGCGATGGAGGACAACAGAAATTGTAAAAGTGCTGAATACATAGAAAAGCCTTGTTTTTAACTAGAAACACAAGGGCTTATGTGTTTTAATAAACTACAAGGCCACAGTAAATATCATGGAGAAAGACAGCAGCACATTGCGGTGAAAAATGTAACTGTCTCTGGAGCCCTAGGAATTGCCAGTTGGAGACATCTCTGCAGAAATGTATTGAAAAATATCAGAGGCCTTTCTCTTCAGTGCAGAGACATAGAAAATACCCAGATAGGGGAGGGGTTATCATTAGAAAATGAACAACTAAAAATTAGGCACATGGCCAGGACTAGGCGCACAATGTATAGTACACGCTACCATGCTCAGCATCCTGGCAGAGGACAAGACACTCACTCATTCACTAGCTGTCAGAAATCTGTCAAAATGGTTTGTTGCTGTGTCACCACAATAAAAAGCCTTATTCCATATCTATCTATCTATCTATCTATCTATCTATCTATCTATCTATCTATCTATCTATCTATCTATCTATCTATCTATCTATCTATCTATCTATCTATCTATCTATCTATCTAGGGGTTTTGCACTGCATTAGCAGATACACTTTTGACATAGCATTATATTTCTTAATTCATGTTTCTACCATTAACCTTTTGCCTGAAGATTTCAAGGTCTATTGAGATATGTCATTTAAAATTGCTATGTATGTGTGATATGAATATAACCTTTAAAGACAGTTCAGTACTTAGGTATGCCTACTGTAGATTATTGTAAGGTGACATTACAGCATAATGAATTCTGGCATACTAATATGTAATATCTGTCTACATAACGACAACCTACCATCTTATACCTGTAGAATTCCTGTTTAAAACCATGATAATAATTTGCATATTCTTGCAGGAAATAGGTAAGATGAACCAAGGTGAGCACATTTAAAGTGACTTTTAAAAGTATAATTATGTAAGGTATAATAGGTGCAAGCTGTAGGAAGCAAACAAGAAAATGTGGCCCATCCAAGTGATTTCCAAACAAGTGAAGCTTCCTAGCAGTTTCGACACAAAGCGGATATTGCGTAGTCTAAATCCCGATGAGCCTCTTACAATCGGCTGTAAGTGCCCACAAAAGCTTTAGCCTTCATTTAAGCCTGCAACTGGTTGAATAAAATTAATACACTGGACTTTTTTTCCTTTATGAGGCAGTAATTCCACAGAGACAAGACCTTGTTATAATAATATGGGGTAGGGGTGAACTTAGTGATTGTAGCAGTTTTATTCTCTCTGCTTGTAAAGCAAAAGGTTTAATTTATGGGATGGCATGGAATATTTCTAATTCTGTAATTGTCACCATCATCACACAAATAAAAAATCCCTAGATAGTGACATCTGGGTACTGTTCTAGATGGTGAGAGGAATCCATTGCTAACGCACTAGGCGTCTGTAGTTCAGGATGAAAAGCAGTTGATGGTGAAGTGAATAACAATGTAGTAATTCACACATTCTGTAGTGGTTAGTGAAATTGGTATGACAGTGTCTATTCCTTACAGAGTTTTTAAATTAACATCATTCTATCTTGCATTACACACCTCTGCTCTCTATGCATCTGACATGTAATGCACCATTTTTCATGTCAGCCCTGTGACACCATTCTTCTGTGCCCGTTCGAACTTTCCTCTGGCAAAATAAACAACAGACTTAGTAGCTTAAAATCTAGAAAGCAGAATTGATGCCTTAGCTGATAAAGTTTAGTTAAAACTGTAATTGGCATTTTGAAGCTCCCCACTTTAAAATGAATGTTTACAGAGAGGATGAGTCAGATTGATAAGCTTGCATGTTGTTACATTTCACCTCAGCATTGTCCAAACACTTGGTATCAGTAACTTACACCAGTTGTTGTTTGCTCCTGGAGGTCCTGATTGCATGGTAATCTTTACAACAATAAAAAACTGCTGTAGATATCCATAGGCGAATGTTTCAAAATGACTACCCAGATTCAACTTGAGCTGCGGTGAGTTGTGTTTATGAATAATGTGTTATAGAATTGATAAAGGAGGTTTATTAAAATAGATATAGTATGTGAAAACTGGAACGATCCTAGTAAAATACAAAATGTATGACAAGCCTGTCAGTCTCCCAGCTTTTATTTTGAATAAGGAATACCTCAATAGACAACTGGTGAACTTCCAGGGGTTTTAGGATTTGCTATTTAGTCCACAATTGCCTTGTTTTTGCTGCAATGATGTGTTTTAGATTCTGGACGGTGGTGTCAAGATGCAAAGATTAAAAAAGGAATAAAGTTGTGGTAACAGAGGTTTGGGTTCATGAGCTCCGTGAGGTTATCATGAACTATAGTACACAGAGAAGGCCTAAGTTCTCTTACAGATCACAGTGTTCAGCCACTGGCCCACAAAAGGCCTTTTCATAAATGTACACAAGAATAAATGATGCTATCTCTGCTGAGCTCTGGCAGCTATCCATTGTTGCTGCAACTTCTTCATTCTGCGTCAGTTGTTGGCCTAGCTGAGTCTGTACATCTGTGGTGTGTTAGCATCACTCAGTCATTTCACATCTTCTAAATCGAAACTGAAATTCTGGCATCATTTGGAGGTAATAATTAAACTGGTCCCGCATGAATCTCATTTTTAGGAGCTGCACCCACAACAATGAAAATGCACCCTGTCTGCAGCCTGTAAATAAATGTTGATTAATTCCATAACCCAAACTGATAAGATGATCTTGAAACTTTAGAAACCAACATCTTCCAACATCATCATAAAATGTTTTTATGGTGATGCTGGGAGTGTCCAGCAAAATGTACAGGTGTCTTTCCTGTTTTAGAATTCAGTGAAAAGTGTTACTTTCATTTCCTTTCAAAATAACTGCTTATTATGAACAGATACACATGACCAGGTCTCAAAAGAGCCATTTGGAAATGTGTATTCAATTTAAAACTCGTATTAAATTACCTTAAGAAACATATTTAAAGGTGCACGCCATTAGATGATGTAAAATTAGTGATCGTTCTGCACCAGCCTCCAAGTGGGAGGACAAGTGCTATAAAAATGAAGCACCGCTCATCTTCTTAATGAGGATGGAAACAGGTGTGGCTTATCAAATCCTGTGGACCTTATACTTCAAAAATGTATACATTTACCTTGCCTGATAATATTTTAGCTCAGATATATTTACATTGACGTGAACTACTCAAATATACAGTACATATACAACACTGTAAACATTCGCTTTGAACCTGAATCATATATTCTGTATAATATAGTGTAACAAGCTTAGTTCCTAAATAAACGTTCTTGTATACTTTTTAAACTCTGAAGTGTTTATCACTTTCGCAGGACAGCATGTTCAATATCTGAAGAAATTTCCCCCCTTCAGGTTTTGTTAAAATAATCATCATATGACACTTGATAACACAATGCTTTTCTAGTACCCATGATTTGGCACTTAATTCTTTTGCTGTGCAGACAGTGCAATCTTCAACTGACTGGTGTTGCTGTTCCTCCAACATGTGACCATGTTGAGTTTTTTTGCTCATGAAGTGTTGCCTGCTTTTCTCATCCACTTGCTCTGGAGAATTTTCCAGATTCTTAGAACTTTCAGCTCAGGTAAGCGCTTTGCTTAGACTAGCCAGCCACAGTCCTTCTTCTGTTCTTCTCTGTTCCTCTCTGCTTTGCTCCTCTTCCTATTGTCAGCTACTTTTTTCTTCTGTGTCCTTACGCTTTCTCCCTTATCCTCTGTATGCACATGTGTAAGTTTTTGTTACATGTGTCATATTTTTATCATTTATGACACCTCCCACATCTGGCTTAACCATAGGTGGATTATAAATTGTTTAATTTTTCCCAGTAGCTAATTTTCCCTTTGTGGCATCAGATAAAATGTTTTGCTGATGATGTTAGGGGTGCCCAGCTACATCTACAGGTGTCTCTCCTATTTTTGAATACAATGAAAGGTGTTCCTTTCACTCCCTGTCAAAATAACTACTGATGGGAGTCATGCATAGTTTCCAAAATCAGCAAAATCATGACCAAGCAAGAAGAGAGACAAAAAATATATTCCAAACAAAAAAATCATCACCACCATCAGTTTAACAGCCATTTTCTAAGTTTAACCAGGTTAGTCAGTTGCCTCCAGATCATTTTCCTGTCATGGTTCTGGCTATCCTTAGATGTGAGATTCACCAATCATTTGACCCCCCCAAACCAACCATATGTTTTTTGACCATCCTCTGGTCCTCATCCCCTCCACCACCATCTTGATACAATACACCACGCCATCATCCTTCACTTTTTGCTTCATATGCCCAAACCACCCTAATCTGTTTTTGCTCAGGACTTCACCAATCTCCCCCACACAAAGTACAGTATTTCTTTCACCATTTAACTTCTTCTCACTCCATGACATTATATACATCCATCTTTTTATTCTCATCTCATTTTTCTCCAGTTTTGCCTAATATTTCACTTTAAGCAGTTGGAGATGATGGTAATAATTACACTGGACCTGCATGAATCTCATTTTTAGGAACTGCAGCCACAACAATGAAAATGCACCCAGTCTACAGCCTATAAATATATGTTGATTAATTCCACAACCCAAACTAACAAGATGATTTAGAAACTGCATCCAGCCCAACCACCAACGCCACCAAAGTGCTCACTCCTATAGAGCACACTACTCCTCACACAGCTTTCACAAACTTCACAAACTCCCAAGCCCCTTTCACCTTTGCAACCATCACTGTGCCTGCACCTCCTTCTGTACTAAACATGTCACCTAAGCCAACAGTACGTCCACTCTTTCTCTAATACAACTCCATTGGCAATATTTAAATGTATATTTACTGCATAAACATTCTGCACCCACACTTTCTACAAATGATGGTCGCTCTTGCTGTCTGCAGACTACCATGTACACAACTATTGTACATCTTTTTTACGCCTGCTTCTGCATTGGATTGAGTTTCTCCCAATGCCTTTACCACCCTTGCCCAATAGTCATGCCTCTTGCCCATACAATTCCAGCCATCACTTTGCTCTTTCTTGCTGTAACCCTGAGGTCTTTCACTTCCAAACTAGATTTTTGTTTCAGTATTATCTCCTTCAGTCCTTATCTATTTTCTAGCCCTCGATATGAGATTACAATTTATTTCTTGTATGGACCGAAATCACATAAAGGATACCTCAATGGGCTTTAACACACCCTGTTTTTTGACAGGCCCAAGCCTTGACTTTCTAAGTGGATAAGAAAAAGCTCCCACCCAAAAAAAAAAACCAAACTTGTAGGGGTATAAAGAATGGATGAAATCTTGGGAAAGGAAATTAAGAGTGAGACCCCCTTCCAGGTAGATTTGAGCATATAGTGGGTGTCAAAAAATGTGGTACATACAATACATAAAACAGAAATCAAGTAATCTTCTTTATAGAGGTAAATGGCCACCTCAGAAATACAAAACAATAATATAAACTACTTTCTTACTGCCTTACAAGATCTCCAACAGTAATCCTCCATGCAATTGTCAGATTACCACCAGCATCACTATCACAGAAAAGAGAGGTCATTGGTGCAGCCCCTACCTTCACTTCAAAACTGTGCTGTCTTGACCACTGCTTGTCTTTTCTCAAACACTGACACTATCACAGACACTATATCCCCTCACCCAACATTCTGAAAGGGCAGCTTACCACTTCTTATTGCGTCCTATCAAACACGATTTTGAGATTGACAAGTCCATAATGCAGCTTCTTTCCCCTTGTCTGATGTTTTTTCTGCATTTGCATAACAACAAAGATGGCATCTGCTCTTCTCTTTCCAGACATCACAACAAACTGCAGTTTTATAACTTTTTTGTGATTCCTGATTCTCTTGTCTAGCACCCACTCCATCTCCTTCATTACCTGCTCCTGAAGCATAGTTAATCAATATGACCCAAACTTCCATGAATCACCATTTTGTTTGTGTACTGGAATGACTTCATTATCAATCTTCAGGAATCCTTCCTTCGTGCACATATGTGTAGCACAGGTCTCTCAACAATTCAGCTTCAGGACCTTCAGCTAAAAACATCAGTATTTTCTTATTGTATTATTTTATTGTGTTTGCCCAGGCTCAAATCATTTTTAAAATTCTGGATAGCACAAAATCTCATAAGAAATAAGAAATCACCTGATAGCCACATCTTTTATCAAATCTATAGTCACATTTGAATTTATATGTTGTTTTGGAAACATTAACATTAATAATACCAGCTTTCTGAAAAACCCTGTCAAAATTAGAAATACAATAGTCACTTTGCAGCAGTCCTCTCTCACAAGTCTGGCTGACTCGATTCTATAAGACAACAGCCAATCTCTCTTTCTTGAATTTCATTTGTAGCCATCAGGCTGCAGCTTTACATTCTCAATAGATTTAAGAACTCTTTAATCCTCAGAGGAATAAGCATTTTGAATTCTAATAGTTGCAGGGATACTAATGAATTCTAAATTATTAGGTACTGTAAGAAGTCATTTTTTCTTATTTGTAGAAATCTTGTGGATATGGGAAATTAAATTATAGCAAAGGTTATTATGTGTTGTTTTTTAGATAATTTTTTTGTATGAGGGGCGTTCAATAATTTCTCTACCTCAGCAGGAAAGAAAAGAGTTTTCAAAAAATTTTTCTTTAATTTTTCAATATAGTCCCCTGATAGCTCCATACACTTCATCCACTTTTCCTGCAGTGACTTTATCCCCATTGAAAAAAATCTTCTCTTTGACCTTCAGACCAGGATGTCACAGCTGCGTTGACGTCTTCATCACTTGAAAACCGCTGTCCACGGAGGGATTTCTTCAAAACTCAGAACAGGAAATAATCTGAGGGAGCCATGTCAGGACTGTAGGGTGGATGGTTCGGCTCTTGGAACCCACATTCTTGGATGGCAGCCTGTGATTGACGTGGCATGTGAACTGGTGCATTGTCCTGAAGAAGCTTACTTGATTTGCACAAGGACTAGAGGACAACCTTAGGGCTTGGCTGACTGTAATTGCACTCTGAATCAGGAGTTGGCGCTGTCACTTAATACCTCTTCTCTTCCTCCCTCTACAGAAAGGAAGATTGACAGACTTGCCACTGATGATGTCACTTCTGGTTTCTGGACACCTGATGCCCCCTCTTCCATGTCCAAGCCCTTAAAACCAATCATTTCAGTGCCCCAGTCCTTCATGAGCTCTTTTTACTTTTGTTCTTACTCCATCCTTTAAATAACTTCTCAGTGGTCCTCTCCATCATGACTAAACTCTCTGTAAGAGCCAATCCTAGAATGTTTAATGTTAATGTTAGAATTGCTTAATTTCAGTAATGGAATATCAGTTTCTGACTGTTACTTAGAATATGGTATACCCCCATAACATGAAATAGAACTTCTTTTGTTATATCTGCAAATCTGAGTGCTAATTAAGCCAGTTAGGTAATAGTCTTATTGCTAGCATGGACTGTAACACAAGGTTGCAAATAGCAGATTGGCATACAGCTTTCTGACTGTTTTGAGAATAACATTTGAAAGTACGACTGTATGACCAAATTTAAAGAAACATGAAACAAGATAAGCCTTCATCAGAGCTTTTCTTAAACAATAACTTTTCCTTTCTGTAAAATACATTTTTTCTCTATTTTCTTACTAAAACTTTTAAAACAAAGATAGTTGGTCTATAGAATTATTTGAACACGCATCACACTAGTGCCGGAACTGTCCTAGGAAGCAAACTGAAAGCTTCAGAACCTTGGTAAGTTGGGACAAACACAGCTACACCCTCTATGCTCATGAATGGTCCACTTCTTGAAGACTGGGAGTGCCAAAGAGGAGGTCAAGATGTCTTTGGCAGGGCCACTAATCATGTTGAGTTCTGTCTTTTCAATAATCAATTTACAGGCCTTGATCTGCTGCCACCTTTACATCTTTACATTCCACACTTGTTGGGGTGATAGAATTCCTTCTCATCCCTTGTCTTGAAGGATCACTGCAGGTGTGATTTTTAACAGAAACATTGTTTAGATTTCATGTTCTGCCTTTAATTAATCTCTTGCTTAATTAAGCTGCTTGGCTTCCCTATTTATTCTTTTAGCATTCCAAATCAGAAAAATATGAGTTTCATTTTTTAGGAAAGTGTGTGTTTTAAACATAAGAATGAATTTGTTGACCTGAAACAAACTTTGAAGACACAGCTCCCATATTCCTTAAATCCATCCATCCATTATCCAACCCACTATATCCTAACTACAGGGTCACGGGGGTCTGCTGGAGCCAATCCCAGCTAACATAGGGCACAAGGCAGGAATCAAACCCTGGGTAGGGCACCAGCCCACCGCAGTATTCCTTACATAGTTTTGAAAATAGGCAAAAAATGTAAGTTATTTCTACACTGAAAAGAAAAGAAGGCAACAGACACAACATCTCGACTGTATAGCCTTCTTCAAGTGTGTACAGCTGAAACCTTGTGTCCCTATTCTTCTTTTTTTCCAGCACAGAAATAATTTAATTTTTTTTCCTTTGTAGACAAACAATGATGCAGTTCTTCACTAATTCCATTTTTGAAAATAGTCACTTAATTATAAGTCCATATAACTCTGCCTTAGATGTCTGTGGTCAAGTGAATTATGATAATTGCTTGTGTCTAAGTGCAGTTAATTTGCCGCTGTATCCATTTATCCATTGATCCACCCATCCATCTATTCCTTCATTCATTCATTAATTTTCTGAATCAACTTTTTCTAGCACGGTGGCACAGTGGTAGGGCTGCTGCCTTGCAGCAAGGAGACCCAGGTTCGCTTCCCGGGTCCTCCCTGCATGGAGTTTGCATGTTCTCTCCGTGTCTGGTGGGTTTCTTCCCACAGTCCAAAGACATGCAGGTTAGGTGGATTGGCGATTCTAAATTGGCCCTAGTGTGTGCTTGGTGTGTGGGTGTGTTTGTGTGTGTCCTGCGGTGGGTTGGCACCCTGCCCGGGATTGGTTCCCTGCCTTGTGCCCTGTGTTGGCTGGGATTGGCTCCAGCAGACCCCCGTGACCCTGTTTGGATTCAGCGGGTTGGAAAATGGATGGATGGATGAAGTGTACATGGATGCATGGGGCTATCTTGACAACATCAGATATAAGGCAGAAAATGAAACCAAGGCATTTTAGAGCTACCATACTGTGTCCATTTTAGGACATCCTCCACCCTCTAACAAAACACCACCATTCCTCATTCAAAACTCCTGCCTCTTTCAAAATGGCACCACTCCCCTGACAATACCTCCATGCTCCCTGCATCAAAATTCCATCCTACCGCTTTCAGAATAGAATCCAACCTCCGACAAAAAGTGCATCCGCATTCCACTATCCGACAAATTGCCATCCTCCTTCAAACCTCAGACCTCAAACATAAAAATGAGAAAAACAGGGTGGATGTGTGTGTGTGTGTGGGGGGGGGGGTGGGTGGCATTGTGTGGTATTCATCAATCATTTTAACATGGGTATAAATTTATTTTAGATAGCCAATCGTGATGCATTCTTTGTCTTAAATTTTCTTTGAAACTTCTCCACACTGCAGGTTCAATACACATTATGCTTATACAACATTATTTGTAATGTGCATTTTTACAGTCTTCTTTTTGCACATAAATCATTGAAAGTGTAAAATGGTTATGTTTACCTACTTGACGTTTAAATTTAGCTTTATATCTAAACTATATTCCCACCCATGTAAATAACGAGCTCCTTCCAAAGCATCCAGACTGCATTTTTCTCATTTTGGGGTCTGAGGTAGAAGAGAGGATGGAGAAGGCAGGGGACAGGATGGTGCTTTGTCGAACATGGGAATGCAGATGCAGTTTTTGTCAAAGGTTGTATTCCATTTTAAAAGAGGTAGGAGGAAGGATGGAATTTTGTCTGACATCCCCTTACCAATGTGGGTGAAAATCGGTGTCCTGACAAGGCCAAGAACCGAGCCTAAGTTCTTAGGGCTGTAAGGCAGCAGTGCTAACCACTTTGCCACCATTCTTTCCAAGTTGCCACACAAACAAAATAAAGGATTCAAAAACATATGCATTGAGCAAACCTAATTTAACAAGGAACATTAAATAAGTTAAGAACTTTCTGATTTTAAGATAATAAACACAGCACACATTTGGGTATTGCAAATTGGAGGATTACATCTGCACATATAACTATTTATGAAGGCATGTTATCAACGTATTAAAACCTTATCATGCACAAAGTAGGCACCAACCCTGGGCAGGACATCAGCTCACCACAGGTTCAGGAACATGGAAATTTTTACATAAATATTTTCTAGAAAATTACCTTGTGAAGACATTTAATAAAGTTAGTTCAACAAATCAAGATATAGTAATTGACAGATGGATACAAATAAAGAGCCTCTGTGTTAACTGGGATAGCACTGCCATGCTCAAAGCTCCTCTCAGTTACTCACTGTGTGCCAGCTCACTAAAATACATGATACTAACGGCTTCCTAATGTGTGTCAAAACAAAACAAACTTATGTACCAACCTCTCCAAGTGGGTCTACCTGAAAAGTTTGTCCATTACTCACTACTTCAAGAAGGGCTCCTTAATTTTACAAAGACACAGATACTAAATTCATTGGAGCCTCTAAATGTTATTGATATGACTGCGAGTGTGTACATGTGTACACCCTGTGACAGATTAACACTGCCATCAGAATAAGCGCCAGCTTCCAATGATACTGAACTAGAAAGATGAATTAGATAATGAAAGGATGGGTGAATGGATAGATGAACAGACCATAGACTGAATCAAAGTTGTAAAAGTAATTTTTAGAAGACCTAAAAGAAGGTTTATGGATTTGATGAGAGAAGACATGCAAGTGATGGGTGTAACAAAGCAAGATGCAGAGGACAGGAAGATATGGAAAAAGATGATCCGCTGTGGCAACCCCTAATGGGAGCAGCCGAAAGAAAAAGAAGAAGAAGATAGTGCATTCTACCAATGCCACCATCATTAATTTTGAATTCAATTTCAGCAATCTGTTTGAAAAAACTGTCTTATTATAATGCCTGTTATTGTCTTCAACCCTCAAGTATGACTGGCAACTATGAAGTGTGATCCAAATATTTCCTTATGAAGTATTTTAGTTTGCAATGAGGAGAGGTGAGGGATTAGAAATGTAAAATGGGACAAAACCATGTTGTGACGAATAAGTGGAAGCAGACTGAAAGGCTCTTCATGTGGTTTTCACTCAGCCAGCTAGACAAAATGAATAAAACCAAGCGTGACTTCAGGGCTTGGACTGCTGGTGTGGCTCACTTGAGTGCTGTAGGAGAAACAAGCTCTTTAAGTTGCTGGCTCCCAGCAGTTTTGGTAATCAACACACCTCCAGTACCATCTGTTTTTGTCCAGATTGTGGTCTGCTGTCTTTTTCAAGTAATTTAAAAAAAAGTACTGAATTTTTCTCTCTAGCTAGTAAAACATAGAGCATATGCCAATAGAGAAACACACATTAGCTTAATGTACATAGCAGGGATAGGATTCTGTATATGTTTTCAATGATTTGCTCACATCTACCAATGGAAAATGTACTTATTTAAGATGCTGTTTAATATGCATATACTTTGTACAGTATAAAGAAACTTATAGGTTGTAGGACACAAAGTGGTGGCAGTTGTATATAACAAGTACATTATCTTGTACAGAAACATGATTTTCAAATGTTGTGGGAGGAAAGGGTTTAGTCACTCTTGATGATATTCACCTTAAACTAGTTAGTGTGAATTAAATACAGGTTGCTGTAGCATTCCGAAAGTTTTAATTTCCCCTTCTCTCTTGCTAAATTAACCCTAGCCTGAATGAATCTATTAATTTTTTACATACAAAATCTCTCATTTAAATATTTACCAATGTTGTTTCTTGTCCTAGAGTGTGTATATAAACATAGGAAACTTCAGTTTCTGTATTACATCTTGCCTGAAGAAGGGGCCTGAGTTGCCTCGAAAGCTTGCACATTGTAATCTTTCTAGTTAGCCAATAAAAGGTGTCATTTTGCTTGGCTTTTCTCTACCCTTGTGTACAAGTAAAGTCTATCTATCTATCTATCTATCTATCTATCTATCTATCTATCTATCTATCTATCTATCTATCTATCTATCTATCTATCTATACATACAGGTCAAATCCTGTTATAGAGAATACCAAAAATGGCCACCAAAGATAATAATGCAATGCAATGAATATATAATGCTTTGCATTGCAAGCTTCATTCTCATTCCTCTCGACTCTGGCTCAATTCAAGTGTGGCAGGCAGCACCGTTTATTCAAATATCCAGTGTACATCTGGAGAAATGAAGCTGCAGCTCCAAAGCACTTCCAAGTGAGGTTGGAGCCTAACAGAGTAGAGACTCCCAAATCCCACAACTCCCCCTGGCGGATCCTATGGAACCCAACAGGGCTGTCCCCCAAGACTACAATACTTGACATGCCTCATGGGCACCCATGCGGGGATTCCAGCCTGGGTTGGGTGCCATCTAGCATACTGGGGGATACAAAGCTGTCTCCCACTGTCCTTCCAGGTTGAGGGCATCCTGGCTGTCCCTCACAATATATAGTGACAGATAGGGGACCTTCCATACCCTAAACCCAGTACACAATTGTTTAGAACAGGCCTCATATCAAAATATGTCTTTATTCACAATCAATTGCTTTTCCTTATGTACAACAGTATTCTTCCCCCTTCTCTTCCACTCCAGGTGAGCACTGTCTCAGGTCAATTCACAACTTGGACTAAGCAAGTGGAAGTAGGGAGGCTTCTTTTAAAGCTGACCCAAGAATACTTCAAATGTGTAACTTCTGGGTCAGACAGATGAGGAACCATGTAACCCCACCCTCACCTCAAGCTCCCTCCAGAGGCCACGGAGGTCCCTGACAGGGCTGCTTACTCGAGCTATATTTTCCAAGCAGCCTTGCAATAATCCAAACCAGAATGATACCAGAGGTACACTGGTGGAATATGTTGGGCCTGTCACTCTTTCCGTGATTAAAACCTGGAATGTTATTATCAACCACTCGTCCATCCATCTGCCCTTTAAAAAAGCAGTAATAGAAAAAAAAATTTCATTACCAACCAAATAAGGCTAATAAGTGAGTGATATAAATGTGAGAGTCCTTTAGATTATTGACCTACTACTGTCAATAAAGGGTGTGTTTGCCAGGTATCCATTTTTGTTTGAAAAATGAGGATTAAATGGATATTAGTTCACTTTTTGAATTAAAAACCCAAGAACTCTTATTCCAAATTTAAACTATACATTTAAATAAAATTACATGGTCAATTCTGTCATATTCAGTACGCCATTTGATAGCTGCTCCCTGCTCATTCCCAGTGTGGTGTATGTCATGAACACTGCACTGCCTCTCTTTTGACTGTAATATGGCCCTCAAAAGAAATCAAAAATAAATGCGGTTTTATATGACATTCATCCAAAGGATTTGGGGTAGAGTTGCAGCTGCTAAGACGGATAAGCAGTAATCCTTACCAAATCCGTAACAATCCAGGAGGGTCAAGTAGGCCTTGTGCTAACAGATTAGTAAATTGCAGTCATATGGATGAAGTGCACCATTCTCTGTTTTTATTTGTTTATTGTTTGTCTGCTTCTTTTAGAAAAGCCAGTTGATTTTTTGATAAATGGTCGTACATGTTTTGCTGTTCATTTTAAAATTAGTCTCTTCATCAAGTGACCTTATTTCTGAATATTTACTAATCTTTAAGACAGCCTCTGTTTCTGTTTTCACACCCCTCTCTGTTGTGCTCCACAGTACTAACCTGCTGATGCAGATCCTAACCGGCACCTCCGATATCCTGACAACATGTGGCAGTCTCACTCAACTCCTGCTCCATCGACTGAAGGTTAGCGACCTGGAAATAATCTGTGTCAAAAGCAAAGAGGCCTCTTTCTGTCTAATGAGCAGCTTGTAAACTCTCGAACCTCAAGCCCCACCAATCAGACTGCACACAGTAACCCAAATACTTCCTTGCAGTGCTGATCACGTCCCCACACATTGCATCGTGGTGGCTTTCAATCCCATCATTACCAGGGAGTGCGGTGTGCTGTGAGCCTGCATGCTGTTGATTAGACATGAGGTGCAAGGGGGATGTGTTTAGCCTCACAAAGTGCTCGCTGCGGTTTTCCTGTTTGAACTCTAGCATACTATTCTGTACATACAGCAAAGAGACCAACAGTTTTATTCTTAACTAGTGATCAGTGCGTATTTTTAAAGCACATTAAGAGATAAGCAGCACAAACAGGCAGAGGGCTTGTGTAAACTGAGGTCTGTGCCAAGACGGTAGCTTTTATGTTACAACATTTATGATAGGAAAGGTGCCATTCGTGAGGTGGGCTTCACTAACTAGATGTCAAAAAAATACACATATATTAAAAAATGCAGATGGTAAGGGGGAGTTTGATCTCGGTGTAAAAAAAAAAATAGTATTTTACTAAAATACAAGAAACTCCACTTTTGTAGCAAATCTCATAGGCTTGCAAGATGGCTAATTGTGGGCCCAGCAAAGCTGAGTGTATTCAGTGATGGACTGGCAGCCCATCCACATTTGGCTCCTGCTTTGCTCCCACCACTACTGGAATAGGACACCCTGTAATAGAAAAGGTCAATGTACTCAACACAGGCAGACCACTTAAGGTTTAGAACAAAAGACCTTGCACCCTAATCCAAATGGTTTGCCAGTACAATACATGTGTTGAAGCAAGTCATGTAACTAACTTGTGTGCATGTGAACAATTGCCATGTATTCTGATCTTGTAAGTCATCCTTCTTAAAAGTGACAGGCAAATATAATGAAAGACCTGTTAGACTGCTGATCCAGGATCAGCACTGCAGCATGAAGCTACTGTCATGTTGAGGTTGAGGTTAGGTTATATGATTTTATGCTTTGTTGCTGTTCTTGTTAATTTTGAACGATTATTTCTTGTGTCTTAAGTTGTTTATGTTGATTTCATATATGATTTTGTAACAGTGCACTGTTTCTTTAAATGTATTCATATTCCATGTTCTTTATGGGTAGAGACCCAACAGGTGGGGCCACCTTGACTTCACCACTCCATGGCCCACCCTCTGGCTATAAGTCAGCTGGGAAAGTCCTGTAGTTGGGAATCATTCATTTATAACAAAGTTTCAATGTATATTGCATTTTCTGTTATGTGTTTTGGGGCTCTCTTGATTTCCTGCTATGTTTAAGGCTTCTGGTTCAGTGGTTTGTGTATTGGGACTTTGCTTCAAGTTGCCTTTAACACAAGCCCATTGTGTCTCTTTTGTTGTTCTTTTGAATGTATCTTGTATTTTTGACATTTTTGTAGCAAAATACTTGACTTACATGGTGGTGCAGTGGTAACCCTGCTGCCTCGCAATAAAGGGACCTGGGTTCACATCCTGGGTTCTCCCCAATTGGAATTTGTATGTTCTCCCCGTGTCTATGTGGGTTTCCTCAAGGTGCTCTGATTTTTTCCCACAATTCAAAGACATGTAGGTTAAGTGGGTTGGCGATACTAAACTGGCCCTAGTGTGTGTGTGTGTGTGTGTTTGCCCTGAGATGGACTGTCGCCCTGCCCAGGGTTTGTTCCTGCCTTTTGCCCTGTAATAGCTGGGATAGGCTCCAGCAGACCCCCACAACCCTGTTCAAGACTAAGCAGGTTAGAAAATGACATGAAATGACTTGACTTACAAAAGATTCTTTGTTTACTCTTTCTTGCTAGCTGATGGCTTGTGGTCATCATTTCTCTTGTGGGGCTTTTTGGTATATATTTTATGATATTTATAGTATTTTGCCATCTCCTCATTTTTGGATCTTATCCAGCTGAGGCAGAAGGTAACCTTAGGAGTCTGGCTGTAGTCAAGGTTGCCACTGCTGGGCAGACCAGGTAGATTTCTGGCTTGCCTCGTAGCTTCTTTTGGAGGTCTCAGCTTATTTTGCCTTGAAGGAAATTCCCATGAGTTTCAACTACTAACTACTACTACTGACTACTACTTGACCTGACTTTCTGAACTCAGTATGTCTGTTTTCTCTAAACTATGGACTCTGACCAGGCTTTTGTAGTTTTTGCCTTTTTTCTTTCAAAATAGTAATTGACTTTCTCCACAAAGTGAAAGTTATGTTATGTTCATTGCTTCTGAATTAGGTTACTGGATCTGAGATTTTGTGTAAAATACTAACTGCCTCCAATATGTTTGTCATGTTTCAACCAGCATTTTTCTTCTGGTTGGGGTTTAAACTTGTGTTTCTTTTCTGTTTTGTCCAATTCTTTGCTGTTTATTTATATTAATGCTTCTTTTGTTTATTATGTGCATTATTCTTTGTTTTATTTGTATTTAGAAAATACCTTGATTATTTTCCATGTGTTTCGTCATTGGTCCCACAACAGGCGGGGCCACCTGTCAATCACCACCAGCACCTGCTTTCCACCCTATATACTGGAGGGCCTACCATAGTTCCTGGTGGTTCATTTCGAGTGTTTACTTGTGTTTTGCTGTGTCTTATTGCTTTTTGCGATTTCCAGGGTTTTTGAACCTTTGCTCTGTTATCACTTTTCCTTTGGATTTTGTATTGGGACTGTGTTTGCTATGGATTGCAATGCCTTCTCAAGCAATTCCTTTTGTGCTCTTAGGAGCTTTTTGTAATAAAAAGCCTTTTCTGTAAATAAATCTATTTTATAAAGACTCTTTTAGGTCCCTTTAATAACTAGTTGAGGTTTGGATGTTAATCCCCCCAGAGGGTAATTTTTGAAAGTATTTTTACATTGTAATGCATGCCCGCTTTGGAATCTTCTGGATGGATCAGGCAAGCCGAACAGGAGGGGGCACTGTCACTAACTGTATCTCTGCTCTGGTTTCTTGAACAGCGTTAACCTGTTGCCAGGAAACAAAGCCTAGCCCCTACCTCTGCTGGGCACCACAAGTCCCTCCCCTTCTTGGACTGGACAAATAAAAGCAAGGTACCTAACTATGGAGGCCACCTTTTGACCTGCCTAGGATCACAGAGGCAGAGAGCTCATGTTCAACTCCATTTAGCCAACCTTGACGCACATTAATCTTTGCTAATTTAGAAAGTCCTGTGTGTCCTTTGGGACAGTTCTTATGTTTGAATTTTCTATTTTGTTATTAAATGAGTTTGGTCAAGTTGGCACCCCAATGATTCTGGAGCCTCAGCATTCTCTACTTCACAATGTCTATGCAAATACTTGTCATCTTTAGTTCTTAATATAAAGACAGTTGATACTGAACAGAGAAGCACAGTTGTGGGACAGTTAGTGGTGCTGCTCCACAGCTTTGGAGGTCAAGGATCTATTCCCAGCCCAGTGACTGTTTCTGTGGAATTCACACATTCTCTCTTGTCCATGTGGTTTTGACTTGAATTTTTCTGGATTTATCCCACATCCCAAAGATGTACAGGATTTTTTATTGCTGTTTCTAAATTATGATACAACATGAGGGTTCAATGTGATAGACTAGTGCCCCATACAATATTAGTCTTTGCATTATGTCTGTTTTTTCAGATAGGTTTGGAAAATGGAAGGACAAAGGAAAGCCTTTAGAGGATGATGATACTACCCGAATTAATTTACAGGATCTCTACACCACAGGGGAGTTCATCCATTTGCTCAATTATTAAGACTTTTTTGGACAAAACTCTGGGGATGAGAACCACTCTGTTCATCATTCTTTAAAGCTTTTTTCAATAAGGACCTACAAAAGATTAATTGATTTATTCATAACTAGCCACACAGGTAATCGAATAAATATAAAAATATCTGATATCTCTTGCCCTATATGTACCTTCAGCCTTCCTCGTTTGCCTTTCCCTTGTATACTCGTTGTCTACTGCCAAGCACCTTTCTGTAAACCCTGCTTCTCAAACTCTGTCATTTCAAGGCATCATACTCGTCTCCTGTCTGCCTTTTGACCGCCACCAATAGTAGATGGGCTCTCCATTACCTATTGTGAAAACATCATTTGTATTCTTGTGAATACTTCTTGTCTTTAAAGATGACTCTCAGAGTGCCTCCTACACCTTTACTCCTCGTGTGTCTCAGCCTGTCTTCCTCTTTTGATTGTGTCACCAAAGCCAAACCGAACAATCAGATTTCTCAGAGGGACCTGACACACACACACAAAACACAGACAGTAGAGTTTTATTATATAGTAGAGGCTTATTTTCACAAAAGCAGTTTATCATGTTCATTTAGTTTATCATTATGATTATTATCTCTTTTACAAGATCACTTTAAGAGTGCTATGCATGAAAGATGCCAAAAGAAGCACAAGATGAACGTCCAGACCATACACAAAGATTATGCCAGGATTTAAACTCAGGGCTTCATCATCATGAGATAGCTGTAGTGTTTAAGTAATGAGTACTGATGTTAATATTCTCATTTCTGATTGCTTTTGGATGGAAATATTATGTTATTTCAAGTATTATTATTGTTGTTATGATGCTCATGTCGTCATGCCACAACTTTAGTTTAGATTTCCACCCATGCATCACTCATTTTTATGGCAGCAGCCATTTTGTTTATGACAGCAATGTCAGTGGCTAAACCGTGTGATACCAGAATCATAACACTTGACATTTTCACAGTGACCAGAATGGTAGTCTTGGTGTCCAAGCTCTTGACAAGTTCCAAAATAACGTGTGCTTTATGTTCAAGTCTTATGCTAGTTTTTCTTTTCGATGTTCCTCGATCATTTTTGACTTCAGGTTTTGCTTCTTGTTTTTGAATTTGATGAAGATCTTGAAATCTCTTTGGTCAAGACATTTTTTTCTTAACTTTTGACTTCAAATCTTACCTGTTCTCCTAGCCTTTATTTACTTCTCTTTGTTTTGTGCACACTCTCCATCACTGTGCAACAGTAGCACTACCCACTACGCCACTCTGCCAACTCCATATCATTAAAATATTCAGATGTTATCAATTCTGTGCATTTTAGTCAGAGTTTAGTACTTTCTCTTCAGTTTACAGCACCTAATCAGAGTATTTTGTATGATTCAGCCTTTCCCAAAACCAGTAGGTCATCTCTTTATTTCACACAATTGTGCTAAAGAGCTAAGAATATAATAAGAACTGGTGAAGTCTGTGGGTGCAAGAGCAGGGCAATCAGAATGGAAGAAAGCAACAAACAGCCAAAAAAATAAAATGGCAAGCAAAATAAGAAATCCTCTGTATAGTGCATTTCAGAAAGTGTACATTTTTGAAAATCATTTCTTTTTTGTCAGTAAGTGGCCATCACTTCATCTCATAATAGAAAAATAGAAAAAAAAATTATTGGTACCCTTTAAAACAATATGAGTCATAACGCTTTGGAACCGACATTGTGACATTCATGTTCCTCGTGTCATTTAAAGAGTTCATTAAGAGGATGGTTAGAAAGCAATTAGTGAAAATATCCATTGTTAAAAATGCATTATAAGCCAGTACTCAGGAACAGCTGAAATTATTGAAAACTTTTCTTTCATATAGTATAGAATTTTATAAAAAGGGTCCCGAAACACCCACATATAATCTGAAATTTCTACTTTGTTACAGTATAGTTACTATAAATGCTGAGAACAAGTTCATTTTAAAAGAAGAAAAAGATAAAAACGAAAGAAACCACTCTGTTCCCACTCTGCTGCTCAGCTGTGCATTTTGGTTTTTTTGGTTTTTTTGATTAAATGTCTTCAGTATCTGATCATTTGCATCTTCTCCCACACTTAAACTATAGCTAATTGTTTAGTGTGATGGATGCTAGAGAACAGTCTCAGTGATGACCACACACTGTGGCTGCTACAGGGAAATGTTGTATAGTAACAGAGTAGAATTGCTTTGTTACTGGACTTGTGTATGTTTTGAGAATAATTCTGCTTTACTTTTGTATAGCATTTTGCATATGTTCACTTTTATTTGCTACATTTTCAAGCACAAATGGTTGCTTTTTCTCCAATATAATTATGGTAGGCACTTTTAGTGCTGTAATATTAAACCAGAAAACAAACAGGAAAAGCAAATATGGACAATGCTTTACTCAGTTAATTAGCATAGATAGATAGATAGATAGATAGATAGATAGATAGATAGATAGATAGATAGATAGATAGATAGATAGATAGATAGATAGATAGATAGATAGATAGATAGATAGATAGATAGATAGATAGATAGATAGATAGATAGATAGATAGAACTTTATTTGTCCCCAGGGGAAATCTGGCTACATGCTTCCCCCACTTTATGCACAAGTGCTGATTCTGCAACCATTTCTAAATGGTTTTCATACCTGATCATCTACACAGTTATTCCAAGTTAACAATTGCTGCAGAACATGGCGAGGTAGGACGTTGGCAACATGCAATCTCAGCAGAGGTGTAGCGACAGGACAGGCAAGGTAAGCAAATTGCCTTGGGCCCTGAACTAGGGGCATCTGTTTACATAAATACTCATTGCAATGACACAATGACACAGTCGATAACCACCACCCCCCCACCCCATCTCTGTTGCTAGAATGTCTATGATATTATTTACTTAGCAATGTTAAATGTTAGCCATGTTGTTTTCACAAAGCATGAAGTGGATTTACACGTCTGAAAGCAACAAGTGGAAAAAAAGGAGAACAGGAAATGTTGATGTGGTCATATTTAACTAGATGGGGTTGGAATTAACCTACAGAAGTGAACTTTCGGAACAGAAGCACAGAAGTATCTTACACACTCTGAACAGCAGCAGAAGGAGAACAGCTGATAACTTATAGGGAGTGAAAAACTAAAATCATAGTTGGAATAAAAGAAAGAAAAAAATGTACTTATTTACTTAGATTTTTTCTAAATAAATGTTATTCTATTATTATTGTTTTTCTATTTTCCTTATAAATACTGTATTGTATTTTATATGTTTTTCACAAAATTAAAGAATTTGTGTTTATTAAATTTTCCCTAAAAAATGGTAATAGATTTTACCATGTCACGGTTCTGGACATCAGGAGTTTGAGGGCCCCATGGAGTTTTTTGCCTTAGTCTCCCAGAGTCCATAGAATTGCTTCTGCATCCCAGTCTAAGTTGTTTTTACGGTTGATTCAGAGTTCAAACACTGTCCTCATGCCAGTCTGCCAAACAGGGTAGCATAAATGCCCAGGCTGTAGCTGTTGTGATTTTGAGTCCACAAAATAGCAAAGGGGTAAGGCCTCTAAAAATCCCACACAACAGATCTTAGCCCAAGGCAAGCCAGACCCAGGAAATTGCAGGATTAAGGCCTAACTAGGCCTCAAACAGGAAATAAGACTTAAAGTTAAAAGAGACAATAAAGCAAATCTCTTAAAATGTCTCATCAGAGGGAGAAACCATAAATACTTGTGCTGGAGATACAGCAAAGACCACAAGAATATTTGTAAAATGAAAGAATTATTAACAAAAAAGGTAAATAAAGAAGAAAAGCTCAAAAGACCAGAAAGAGACAAAAAATGAGCTGCCTAAACAAGGCAATCCACAGTAACCAAGTCCCAAAAAATTAAAGTCTAAATCCTTAAACAGAGCAAATAATGTCAAAAAACTAGTTAATACAAAGAATAGCACAACAGGGTAAAACTCAGCACACCACCACCAACACCAACACACAGACACGCACACGCACACACACACGCACGCACACGCACACGCACACACACACGCACGCACACGCACACGCACAGGCACACGCGCGCACACACACACGTGCACGCACACACACGCGCACGCACGCACGCACGCACGCACGCACGCACGCACGCACGCACACACACACACACACACACGCACACACACACACACACACACGCGCGCACGCACGCACGCACACACGCACACAATGTACCCCATAAGAACTGTAAGTCCCATGAGCCTTTATAGGGCTGGGGGCAGTCCCTCAATGATGATTGACAGGTAGCATCACCTCTTAGGGAACAGCCCAAAAAATACCATGAACATAAAGACATTTATAGAAAAGGTACATACACATTTTTAAGCATAACAAAAACAGTAATGCATTAAACATATTGACTAAATGACAAATGAACAGAACAATATTAACAGAAATAATGCATTACTCACACATCTTCTTACATTATCCAGGGAATCCCAGATAAAAACAGATTGTGAAGTAACTGGAAAAGCCCAAGAAAAACCAAAGGCAATTCTTGTTAATGTAGAAATAGACATGATAAAGTCTAGGTAAAGTGCTTTATTAAACATTATTTAATGAGGTGCAATGCCTTATTAGGGTTTGTTTTGATGACCAATATTACTATTAAACTAATCCTGCCAATTTTCATGATGTTCTGTGTTATGTGCACAAAAATGGAGGTCAATATTGGGGTCAGGGAAAGCTTAAAAACCTTCCCATGCAAATGTTTGATTTACAAAAATTCACTTTACTAAGGGGTTTCCAGGAATAAATTAACTCCTTCTTAAAGCCGCTATGCCTCTCTTCTTAGTGCCCACTCCACTGAATTAGGATACAATCATTATGATGTCCGCCTGCACTGAATGTCACTGCTTCAATTTACAGTTACTTGGCTCAGACTTTATTGATTGTAATACAACTCACATGCTAAAAGAGGGTAGACTGAATTGTTTTAAGTATGTAAGACCTTTTTGTAATTATAAATAAAATGGAGAAATCCTATATTTACTTGTAATTTAGATACTTAAGTATGAATAACATCCAAATACTTTAAAACATCTTGGGTATGGGCAGATTTAACTTTTATCTGAATCACTTTCCAGAAAGCTATCTCTCATTTTACTCGTGTATGGCTGTCGGGTACTTTACACAACACTGCTGCTGAATGGCAGTGAAGCAGGAGTAAGGCATTGCTTGGAAAGCAAACACATATGGAGTAGGTTTCATCACTTTCAAGTAGCCGACAGGCCATTGACCCTTTGCTTTAACTTCCTCAATATAAGACCAAATAATCAGCAGCTATTCAAAAACAACAATCAACAATAGCACATTTAATTTAAAGGGTAGTCTTGATTAAAAGTAGATGTTAAACTTGTTCTGTTGTATTAATGTCGTATAAAATTCTACCTGAGGGGCATAATGAAACTCATGGAAAGCCAAAAAGGAATTCAAGGCATCCTATAGACCTCTTATCAGTTTGTTTTATTGGTTTGAATTATTTTATTGTCTTATAGTCAAGTTAAAACAGCCACAATCAAGAGCAGTGGAAATAAAGCTATAATAAAGAAAAACAACACTTGGCTCAATAAAATGATACAGTGACTTAGTGATTCACATTGCCATCTCACAGCATTAGAAGATTCGTTCAGATCACGCACTGGGTCACTGACACTGAGGAGTTTTAACATTCCCCCTGTTCCATTGATTGTTGTTCACCATTATCTCATGCATTTGCTGTGCATAAGTAAATCTGTGTGTGACTGTTATATCATTCTCAAAGGATCAATACCTCAGACAGGGGAGGCCCACCACAACTCTATGGCAGGATTATGCAGGTTCAGAAAACATGTAAATAGATGGGGGGGGGTCTTAATTTTGGCTTTGTTACATCTATTCATTATCTGCTACTTACTGTGCTGAATAAAGCAAGGTGAAAATTGGCAGATACAGAAATGCACACATATGGGTCAAAAGATGAAATGCGCTACACATAACGTGATTAAAACAATAGCTCAAAACCAAAACATCAGAACACAATAACAAAGCCCAAAATAAAATCAAAGAAGAAATGACTACCAAACATTCTTAAACTAATTATCAAGAGCATTTAGATTTAAATTATACACAAAATTGGGTTCTCTGCATATTGCCATCTTATTTTACGAAAAGAAGATGAAGTCAGAATCGTCACCTGTGGAAGTGACGTCATAGCAATGAACTGCATTGTTATCAACTGGAACAAATTGCCCACCTGTGGAAAACAAAATGGCGTCACTATAAAATAAAATTAAAAAAATATTAACTATTAGAAAATCTAACCAGGGTAAAAAATAAGAATAGAAATGAAATCAGAATGGTTTAAAATACCAACAGAAGAAGAAACAAATGAGAAAAATTCACAAAGCTAAACTTGAAACTAAATAATGCATTCCAAAAAATCAATTGCACTATTAGGCTTAAATGACCTGTTTCTGATCTTTAGTGATGCGAATTTAATTTTCAGTGCTTTGCCATAAATGTTGCAAAATAAAGTGTTTCATGACCAGAAAATTTGGTGCCATTGACACAGGAAGACAGGTGTTCAGTTTTTGTCTGGAACTGTTTTTCTTCATTCATTCCACATGCATTTGCCCATCATCGATTCTTTAAATAAAGTTGTCTACTGAAAAAAAAGTGCAAGTGTTGTGGTTGTTCTGGTAGTACGATGCCTGGTTTACCAATTGTGACGATCTCAATCCTAAATATACAACAGGTAAAGAAGTTATACTGAGTACGTTTCTCCACGACACATGGAGCTTGGATATCCTCAGCCTCATCTACAAGAATGAAGAAACAGGATGGGACGTCTATTAAGAAACACAAGGGCAGGTTCCAGTGTTGTGCATTTCCTGCACAGCAAATACAGCAATGTGCACAGTGGCACATTTAACTTATGGAAAATATTCAGCATGTCACATTTAAAAAAATCTACTGCACTCTTCCACAGTGATATGAACAAGAGCCATAAAATGTAGTTGATTTCACTGCTGTGCTTCAGATTACCTAGAAGTTGAATAGAAAATGCAGGTAAGCACAAAAGCATGAATTAGTCTTTAGGGAGCCTCATTTACCACCCCAAAAATTCTTCATGAAGCCCAAAAAGCTGTTTTTGGTGAATTTCACATTTCATAATTGCAATTAATTGAAAGATGCAAAATGAAACTCATAAATATTGTATTTCAGCCGCGATTCCTTCCCTGGCTGGGGTTCAAATGATGTTTTAATATCTTTCAGTTTACATTCCTTTGTTTACGTTAATATTGTTGGTCATTTGGTTACTTCTTTGTATTTTGTGGGTGGTTCCCCAAAGAGGCGGGGCCACCTGTCGATTACCATCATGGGACTGTCCTCAACCTAAAAAAGGCTTAGGAAAATCCACAGTCCCTTGTGAATGCACTTGTGTTATCAGTCAGTTCACTTTTGATTATTCTGTGCTTTTTGTGATTTACTGGATTTTTAATCTCTGTGCTCTGTCTTGTGACCATTCTTGGATTTTAGATTTTTCTATTGTCGTCTATTTGCCTTCTGTGCCTTTTGCTTTGTGCTCTTTGGGACCTTTGTTCAACAGAGTTCCTTGCAAAAGTAAAGTTTTTTATTTATAAAAATTCTGCATTGCCCTCTTTTTAACTAGCTGGGGTTTGATAGTATTTCCCCCTCTAGTTGGCAGTTTTTTTTATTTACATGTTTGGGAACTCTTTAGCTCATAACAAGACATTTCACTCATCAGTACTTGTCAATGAGCAGCTTTTTCATAGTATGAAGAGCATACCACACTGAGTTGGCAAGCTGGTAAAACCCAACTGTTTTATTATGAACAAGTATTTCATTGACTTGCATTTTTGTGCTCAGAACAATATCACTCCAATTGTAATAGAGTTGAGCTGTCTAGCTTCTGAAAGCATTTAGCTGGCATAGTTTCAAAGTGCTAAAAAATTTATTAATTTTAAGATTGCAGAATCTGGCCATTGCTGAAGCACTGGCCATTTCTGGAGATGATATCTCAGTTGAGCTATTTATATGATGTTCTTGTTAGGATTTGTTAGCCAAATGATTGCAGGCATGGGTAAAGTGAGGCATGGTTTCAAAGAAGAATACATATTTGCTGGCCACTGCACAAAGACATACAGGTGCTGGTCATAAAATTAGAATATCATGACAAAGTTGATTTATTTCAGTAATTCCATTCAAAAAGTGAAACTTGTATATTAGATTCATTCATTACACACAAACTGATGTATTTCAAATGTTTATTTCTTTTAATGTTGATGATTATAACTGACAACTAATGAAAGTCCCAAATTCAGTATCTCGGAAAATTAGAATATCAATTAAGACCAATGCATAAAAAGGATTTTTAGAAATGTTGGCCAACTGAAAGGTATGAACATGAAAAGTATGAGCATGTACAGCACTCAATATTTAGTTGGGGCTCCTCTGGCTTGGATTACTGCAGCAATGTGGCGTGGCATGGAGTCGATCAGTCTGTGGCACTGCTCAGGTGTTATGAGAGACCATGTTGCTCTGATAGTGGCCTTCAGCTCTTCTGAATTGTTGGGTCTGGCGTATTGCATCTTCCTCTTCACAATACCCCATAGATCTTCTAAGGGGTTAAGGTCAGGCGAGTTTGCTGGCCAATCAAGAACAGGAATACCATGGTCCTTAAACCAGGTACTGGTAGCTTTGGCACTGTGTGCAGGTGCCAGGTCCTGTTGGAAAATGAAATCTGCATCTCCATAAAGTTCGTCAGCAGCAGGAAGCATGAAGTGCTCTTAAACTTCCTGGTAGACGGCTGCGTTGACCTTGGACCTCAGAAAACACAATGAACCAACACCAGCAGATGACATGGCACCCCAGACCATCACTGACTGTGGAAACTTTACACTGGACCTCACGCAACGTGGATTCTGTGCCTCTCCTCTCTTCCTCCAGACTCTGGGACCTTGATTTCCAAAGGAAATACAAAATTTACTTTCATCAGAAAGCAGCAGTCCAGTCCTTTTTGTCTTTAGCTCAGGCGAGACGCTTCTGACGCTGTCTCTTGTTCAAGAGTGGCTTGACACAAGGAATGCGACAGCTGAAACCCATGTCTTGCATACGTCTGTGCGTGGTGGTTCTTGAAGCACTGACTCCAGCTGCAGTCCACTCTTTGTGAATCTCCCCCACATTTTTGAATGGGTTTTGTTTCACAATCCTCTCCAGGGTGTGGTTATCCCTATTGCTTGTACACTTTTTTCTACCACATCTTGTCCTTTCCTTCGCCTCTCTATTAATGTGCTTGGACACAGAGCTCTGTGAACAGCCAGCCTCTTTAGCAATGACCTTTTGTGTCTTGCCCTCCTTGTGCAAGGTGTCAATGGTCGTCTTTTGGACAACTGGCAAGTCAGCAGTCTTCCCCATGATTGTGTAGCCTACAGAACTAGACTGAGAGACCATTTAAAGGCTTTTGCAGGTGTTTTGAGTTAATTAGCTGAATAGAGTGTGGCACCAGGTGTCTTCAATATTGAACCTTTTCACAATATTCTAATTTTCTGAGATACTGAATTTGGGACTTTCATTAGTTGTCAGTTATAATCATCAACATTAAAAGAAATAAACATTTGAAATACATCAGTCTGTGTGTAATGAATGAATCTAATATACAAGTTTCACTTTTTGAATGGAATTACTGAAATAAATCAACTTTGTCATGATATTCTAATTTTATGACCAGCACCTGTAAATGGATCATAAAGATGAAGGTCAGTTCACAGAACAGAACAGAATGACTACAGGAAGGGAGTGGTAAAAATGAAGCACACAAGAACATGATGAACCTAAGAACCAGGAGAACACCAGAATAACAGGGCCTTACAAAAGAGTGAGGGGCAAGGAAAAAATGTGCAAATCAGCTCATGACTTTCATACAAATGTGATCATCAAGCACCAAGAGAAACATCTGGCAAATAAATGGTATGTCTAAAGCAGAGAATAACATGTGGATGGCAAAGGTTACAAATTATTTATAAATTACACATCCACAATGCACTCATTAATGCATAAAAAGTCTGGAATTGTAATTTTGTAAGTCTTTATTAAGGAAAATGTGACCTTTAGTATCCATTTTTGCATCTTCTCTGAACATATATTTTTTATTTTGCATATCATTATTCTGATGTTGCAATTTTGTGTTTTGTTTCTTTGGATGTTCATCACCATTTTGTGACTATCTTTGCATGGCTTTGGTGGTCGTATTGGTTATAGTTGCTATGCCCATTGCCAGTTACATGATGTGGAGGTTATGTGACGTATACTTCAATTACTGTACGTTCCACCTGTATAAGATTTCAGTGCAGTGCTTCAAGCATCTGTGAATGGGATCCTATATCTAAAAGAACCTCTTTCTCTGTCTTTGCTGGAAGCAGAAGCTAAAAGGCGCTTCCCAGAAGATTTAAGGTAGTTATGAGCAAAAGAGCCAAGTTTCATTTCATATACGGTTTCAGAATAGGTCAAAGTCATCAATTGAGTGGATTGAGCAAAATTCCCTCTTTGCCTAGTGAGTTATATACTAGACAAAATATTGTTTGTAATGGGATCTAGGAGGCACGTCTTCACTCAGAGGGTCTTGGGCATATAGAAGAAGCTATGTAGCTGATATTACTGCCTTTTAAAAATGCCTGGATGAAATAGCTAAGCAAGCCATCTTGATGTCTTAAATGTCTCCCTCTTGTTCTTATGCTCCTCTTCATGATGTATTGTCTAAGGCTCTACATTTGTATTTCTGAAGCTCACACTTGTGAAGAAGCCAATAACCTCAGAGCAAACACAGGAACTACTAAACATACACTTAGTGACTTGGAAATTGTAGAGAAAGAGATGCTGCTTAGATGAAAAAATCTGAAATTAAACACAATGCCAGGACCAGGTAACATTTATCCTAGAATGCTTAAAAGAATATTCCATCCAAAAATAATATATTTTTTATGTTTTACTTATTTCATGTAGTTTGTAGTGGAAGAATGGAGAAGAAAAAAAAGTTTTGATGTAATAGAAGCCGATAATGACCAATGGCAAACAATGTAAAAAAACATCCATTGAAAAAGAAAAAAAAAAACTCACATTACTTATGTTATACAATCTGCATGTCAGTTATCCAGTCACATGCTCAACATGTGCAAAACATGGGCCTCTTTGCTAAGAGTTTGAATTGAAGACAGAACTCTTGACCAACAAATGAGGGGGACAAGAGGGTTTTCAATTGAAAAAGACATTCCCATTAGGCTTTAGTTTCCTGTTTATTATGTGTGCTGATCATTCTGGAAATAAATATTTAACTTTATTTTAGCATAAAAACATGCATTTTTAATGTTTTGGGCATGGGTATGTAGCATATAAAATATGCAGTTTTGAATGGAGTTTTCCTGTAGGGAGACTGGCCAGTACATAAATAAACCTGTGATGCACATTTTTCAAAAATGAGTGAATGAAGGGGGAATTTCTACAGACTGGAAGGTAGCAAATATTGCACATTTATATAAAGAAGGTGCTCAGGCCCATCCAAGCAACTATAGGCCAGAAAGCCTTACAAGCATCATGGGAGAAAATGTGCATTAGCTGATAGTCAGCATGGGTTCAGACAGGGAAAAATGTGCTTCATTAACACTGGAATTCAATGAGGAAACAATAAAAGCACATGATCAGAGCGGTGCTTATGGTAGTATTTTGATTTTCAGAAGTCTATTGATAAGGTCCAATATGAAGGGGTAGAGGTCAAAATAAACCAGGAGAAATAGTGTAGATGGTTTCACATTTACCTTAAACACAGGGAGAAAAGTGTTATGATACAAGGATTTAAACGTTGTTGTGGTAGAAGTTTAACATCTTATTAAGGAAAGAAACATCCTCTATCAGGACAAATCAGTTATCAGGCAGGAGAAAATCTGTTCATTGTTATCTTTTAATTACTCCTCGGCACAATACCTTGGAGGGAGCATTCTTCAAAAGCAGTCTGTTACAGCATGGTCAGAATGGTCAGAGAAACAAAGGATAGAGGATCATTTTTATAAACTACTGAATTTACATACAGTGTCAATCAATGTATACATTTTATTCTGGTTGGTTTGTTGAATTAACACCCAAATGATTTATATAAAATAAAAGTCTATTTTATTATATTCTGAGTTGAGCCACCACCCTTGAAATTTCTGTGCATAAAACAACTGTCCATTATGGTTGTTTTACAGGACATCAACTGATTTCTTAGTCATCTCTTAGTCATCTTTCATCTTTCCTTTATCTGGTTTCCTGATATGCCAGCAAAGGTTTCTGACATTTATGAACCATTTATGCTATTTCTTTAAGATGAAAGCTATGTTACCCTAAAATTGTTCTTCCCCTTTGTCAAAGGTGGTGTCCCTCACAGATCAGCACAAGGGCTGCTGATCTTCTTAATATACATATATAAGAATATGAATAACAAACTGGTTACATTTGCAGATGATGCCAAACTAGGTGAAATGGCAGATAATATAGAATAAGCTTAATAACTACAGTGGGACCTGAAGAGATGACAAGCTTGGGCAGATTTGTGGCAAATTACATTTAATGTAAGTAAAGGAAATAGGAAGTAGAAATGTTAGATATGAATATACAGTGGGAGGTATCCCTTATGAGAAGGATCCAGTAGTTAGGGTGAACTTTTCCCCATCTACACCCAGACAGAACAGAAGCTATCAAGAAATGTAATAGGATGTTAGGTTATACAGCACAATGGGTAGAATCAAAGGAGGCGGAGTGGTGGCTCTGAGGCTAGGGATCTGCACTGGCAATTGGAAGGTTGCCGGTTCGAATCCTGTAAAATGCTCTGCTGGCCCCTTGAGCAAGGCCCTTAACCTGCAATTGCTAGTGAGAAAAGCGTTATATAAATGCAAAAAAAAAAATTTAATTAAAGGAGGTCTAAATCTCTAGTGAGGCTGCACCTGGATGACAGTACACAGATTTGAAATCTATATTACAAGAAAATGAAAGAGCAGCACTAGAGAAAGACCAAAGGAGAGCGGGCCTGAGGGGTATGGGGTTTGAGGAGAGACTGAAGGAGTTGAACGTTTTCAGTTTAAACAAACAGACATTAAGAGGGGCCATGATTGAAGTGTTTACCTTTTTGAAAGTAATTAGTACAGCAGGTCCAGGCTGTTGGTGTTAAAAAAACACTGCATAACAGAAGAAAAGTTGTTAAGGGAAAAATTTAAAAAAGACTGGAAAGATTTTATTCACATAAAGAATAATAGACATATGGATATATTACCAAGTAGTAGATGGACAATATGAGTTTAAGGGTCATTCAAAAATCAACTTGATTTTATTTTGGAGAAATTTGGTATATACTGTAGGAATGGCAAGCTTGTTGGGCTGAATGGTTTACTTCTATTAAAATTATTCTAAAGTACTAATGTGAGTGCCACTCTATACTAGTGAACACTCTAAGGTTGAGTGCTGAAATGGATTTTCTGTACAACAGATACTATGTTTGTTTTGTGACTATTAATTATTTAATTTCTAAAGTGTGGCAGACAAATTAAAATGTGTGAGAAAATCTGTTAGAATGTGTCTCCTTGGATGTTTTCTTCTGAACATAGCCTTTAATTTTGGTGGTGTGAGTGAAGCCTATGATATGCAGAGCGACTCGCTGCTCTGTGCTTTCTGGGTGCTTTTGTGTTCCACTGCTGGCTACAAATGTGTCAAGGTCAGGCGTCAAATCACGATGATACATGGTATACGTGCCCCACTTCACATAGGAGATGAACACCTGTTAGTCATCCTGTGTACATTTCACAAAGACTCACAAGGAAGAATCACTTCTGGCCTTGTGTTCACTTAGTGGTGGGCTGTCAGCAATAGATGTTGATCGAAATCTATACAAACCTCTCCTCAACAGGTGCATTGAATACTAATTAATTCATAGAAGATCAGCTTTATCAGAAGCATTGATATTGTAATGTCTTGCGTCTTGCTTTGCTAGTAAGAACCTTTTAGAACTGCATCTTAATCTGCTCTTTTATCTTATATTAATGTTGGAAGTTAACCGAAAGAGTTTCATGATGTAACTGTGCGCTAAATATCCATCCATCCATCCATCCATCCATTATTCAACCCGTTATAACCTAACTACAGGGTCACGGGGGTCTGCTGGAGCCAATCCCAGCCAACACAGGGCACAAGGCAGGAAATAAACCCCTGGCAGGGCGCCAGCCCACCGCAGGCGCTAAATATTATTCATTATTATTCTTGCCTAATTTCACTTGTTTTTATTCATGTGACTATTTTTTTACATCTTGCAAAGTACTTTAAGCTACGTTCTGTGTATAAAATTGTGTTATAGAAATAAATGCTGCTGTTGTTATTGATAATCTTCTGAAGGCTGACACTTTCCTGGATGGAAGGAGATTTCAGAAAAGCCTCGACACTGAAGGAGGATCACACAAATTTAAACTCCTTCACAAAGAGCAGTTTCTTTTTATTTATTGTGATTATTGCTGAAGGCTTTCCATTATGGAAATGTAGAATTTATAGAAATTAAAAGTGATTAAATAAATAGCTAACAATGTAACTTGTCAATAAATTAATCATTATCAGCATATGAAACTGCTTAATTTATGCACATCACAGAATGGCGGCTGGCTCCAGCTCAGCTAACACCCTAGACGACTCTCCTAAAATGTAATATAAGGTTTAACAATGCTGGCACCATTTGATCCTCAGAATGTCCAAAGTATTCTAGATCACTTATGATATGACCAAATTCATATTCCCCACTACACACAGTCACAGCCTAAGCCACCACCTTTATCTTCTATAACACTTTCCAGCCAGGTCCCCATTTTTGGACGTCTTCCCCTAATATTCTGCTCTAGTATTATGGGGAGTTGTAATGTCAACATCAGCAATAAGGCAGGAGGCTAACATTAATTTTCACTTGTATACAGAAGGCACCCAGTTATACCTTTCATTTAGACCAAATGACATTTCTCAGATGTTGTCCTTAATTAGATGTGAGTTCAAGGAGTGGATGGATAAGAACTACTTATCTTTGAACACAGATAAAACACAATTGTTAACTATTGGAGGGAATGAGGCTGATCGCCACAATATTTTGTAATTATTTCAGTTGGAATCACCATTACTTTTATTGAATCAGCCCACAATGTACATGTTATCTTTGACACTAGCATGACATTTAAAGTGCACATTACAAAGCTATCCAAAGCATGTTTTTTCCATCTTAAAATGTGGGAAAATTCATGGATTTATTTCTAGTAGGATTGACTACTGCAATGCAGCGTTCACTGGCTGTTCAAAACGCTCTTTTTACAGCTTTCAGTTAATTCAAAATGCTGTTGCAAGAATTATTACAAGAACAAGAAAGTACAAACACATAACTCTAGTTCTTAAATCCTTCCACTGGCTTCTGGTTAAGTTTAGGGCAGATTTCAAAGTCCTCCTTTCAACATATAAAGCCTTAAATGGCCAGGGTCCAGCTTACTTATCTGAACTTATTATTACCCTAGGTTCTTGTCTATAAGCCGGACTCATGTATAAGCCGGAGACCAAAAATCATACGAATTTTTAAAATAAAATCGTATCATAGATAAGCCGGACTCATGGATAAGCCGAACGTACTATAACCTATAACTAATAGAAGGGAGGGAGGTCAGTGGTCTCACTCGCACCCATTTAATTTGTTTAAGGGGGGAGAGAGTGTGAGATATTGGCGTCTCTCTCACTCCCCACATGGCGCGGTTGGAGCGGCCGGAGCGCATTCTTTCTGCTCTGGGCGTCGCCGAGTCAACACGCGCGCGTAGCGGTCATTTAAATTGTGATTTTATATGTAAGCATATTTAAATATATATCGCGGATTTTTTGCTGGTTCGCGGATTTCTGTGGACAATGGGTCTTTTAATTTCTGGTACATGCTTCCTCAGTTGGTTTGCCCAGTTGATTTCATACAAGGGACGCTATTGGCAGATGGCTGAGAAGCTAGATTGCTTACTTTTCTCTCACTCTTGCGCTGACTATCTGTGATCCTGACGTATGGGGATTGAGCAGGGGGGCTGTTCGCACACCTAGACGATACGGACGCTCGTCTAAAAATGCTGAAAGATTATCTTCACGTTGCTATCTTTTGTAAAGCTGATTCCTGAAAAGACATGCTGCACAGTGCTTCACATACTTAAAAGCTCGAAGGGCACGTATTGATTTGTGCTTGAAAAACAAACTCTCTCTCTCTCTCTTCCTGCTCCTGACGGAGGGGGTGTGAGCTGCCGCCTTCAACAGCTTTGTGCCGCGGTGCTTCGCATACTTAAAAGCCAAGCAGCACCACTGATTTGTTTGCTAGAGATTGTTTTCTCTATCTATGTGACATTCTGTGCTCCTGACACACACACCTTTGAAGAGGAAGATATTTTTGCACTCTTTTAATTGTGAGACAGAACTGTCATCTCTGTCTTGTCATGGAGCACAGTTTAAACTTTTGAAAAAGAGACAAATGTTTGTTTGCAGTGTTTGAATAACGTTCCTGTCTCTCTACAACCTCCTGTGTTTCTGCGCAAATCTGTGACCCAAGCATAACAATATAAAAATAACCATATAAACATATGGTTTCTACTTCGCGGATTTTCTTATTTCGCGGGTGGCTCTGAAACGCAACCCCCGCGATGGAGGAGGGATTACTGTATAAGCCGGACTTATGTATAAGCCGATATTCTATTTTTTCATTTTCACAACTTTTTTCCTTAGATAAGCCGCGGCTTATAGACAAGAACTTAGGGTACTTACTAACCAGATCACATATTAAGATCTCAAGATGCCGGCCTGCTTATGATTCCAAGGATTAATAAAACAATAGTGAGATGTTGTGCTTTTAGTTACAGGGCCCCTAAACTGTGGAATGGTCTGCCTGCTACTATAAGAGATGCCCCTTTGGGCTCAGCTTTCAAATCCCAGCTTAAGACTCACTACTTCAGTTTAGCATATCCTGACTAGAGCTGCTGATTAACTGTACAGACTGCATCTTTGTTGTTAGTCATTGTACTAAAATATAAGTAAAATGATATTTACAACCTGTTACTAACACTCGCCTATCCTGTTTCTCTTCTCGATACTCACATTTGGTACTTGGTGCCACTACTCTACTGCCAAGATATTAGCCTGCCTATGGAAAATTCATCCCTGATAAAGGAACACTGGAATCATGTGATAGAAGGGTCCTTTAATCAGATTGGCTGGCCCAGCACTGACTCAGCTTTGGAATGGCCAGTAGGGAGTAGACAGCTTGTAAGATGAAATCTTCAGGACTTGTCTGACTCCTTTTCTACTGTGGTTCTGCAGTTAGCTGATGGACAGATATTTTTGTTTTTCATTTATGATAGTTAGCTTCTACTTTGTTTTTAATATATTTGAACAAATCTGTATCCTTATATATGATAGTTCTGTATTTAGTGAGTAGTATTATATCTTCTTACAAATTGTTTTGAGAGTTGTCATGGCACTCTGTGCCTGCACTTGGTGAGAAGCACTGTACAAACACAAAGTAGTTTCTGTTATTGTATTGTATTTATGAGGTGGAAATGATAGATTGGCCATCTAGCACTGTGTAGAGGATTACTTATGTTCTGGTTTGTGTATTGTATTTACTTCATTTTTTGTCACCCATTGCAAGCCCAGCCTACCGGTCTCTTTCTGAATTGCCTTTCCCAAGATTTCTTCCATTTGTTTCCATTCAAGGTTTTTTTTTTGGAAGAATTTTTTTTATTTTCTTAGAAAGTCAATGTTGGGGGGCTGTCAAAAAGCAGGGCCTGTTAAACCCATTAAGGCATTCTTTGTGTGATTTTGGGCTATACAAGAAATAGATTATTGCTGTTGTTGTTGTTTAGTTGTTAAGTAACGTTTAGTGTGTGTCTCTGGGATATGTGTGACAACATGCACCAAAATCTGGAGAATATGCTTTGTAAGGGATGTGAATACTGTATATACTGGTGAGATTTTCACTGTTCCTTGTGCTTTATGAAAATACTAAACAATTTTATTTAAAAAAAGACTTTTTGTTCCACATTTGTTTCACTGTGGAATGAGGAGAGTCAGAAATTAATGCTTCACTGAACAAATTGAAACAAATGTGTACGCTTGGCAGGGCTGAACAGTGATGCCACCCAAATGGAAAATGCTTAATATATTTTACTAGATCTAATTAACTAAAAAAATATAAACTTGTTTATTAGACTTGGACTACCTTATCATTATTTAAATGAGGGCTTTATGGGAAGGAGTTGCTTTTATTTTGACTTTTACCAGAAATGCCTTTTTACTTAAGAGGATAGTGTAGCTACTGGGTTTTCCACTTTCCGGGAGTTGGATGAAGAAGTACGGCAAAGAGAGGAGGTGAGATTACATGACGTGCAAACTGATGTGGAGAAGAGGACTTTACTGGATTAAAATAGATGACGTGTAATTGATTTATTATGAATTCTGCTTCCTCTTCAGTCCTCCTTGTAAAGAATCCATATTCTGAATATTTGTTTACTATAGTAAAAATAAACAGTTGACCAAAGTCATATACAGTAAATGTTACTATTCCATAAAGTATCAGTGCCAGCACCTAGAATGAGTTGATGAGGAGATTGCTTCATTTTCATGTTACTTCTTTTTTTAGCATTATGAAATTATGATACAAAAAAAGTTAGTTATGAAACTTAAAAACTGTACGCACATTCAGTGCATTATACTGTATACTGCAAGTGCCGAGAATCAAAATGGCACATGTGCATTTCAAATCCACATGCCAGCCCATAGTACTTCATTTTTCTGATATCTATCCTGAACCTGAATAATTAATAAAAAATGAATTCATCAAACAGATGCAATCTTATAAACATGAACAGCACCTACATGCTGGCTTCATACTTAGCAATCACAATGCAGCAGACTTTCATTAGCTGGTAGGGCAGCCTCCCATCTGACACACCATTGTGTGCTCTGCAATGTGTAAACCAAGAGCATGCATAGCATTGTAGCACCTCTTCTCAGTGTTCTGGGGGTCAGAAAGACAGAAGGCACCAGTGTCTGAATGGGTACCCATTATTACTTGGCATATGCAATCACGTAATTGCTTTTACACTGAATACAAGCCAGAAGAAAAACTGAGGGTTCAGCCAATTACCTTACCAACAAGCTAGCAGCCACCATGTACAGTACCATCACATCCGTGAGCGCTACTTTACCTCAAAATAAATTAATCACAGTTTGACCCAGGCCACAAAGCCACAACATCTGACAGTCTCATGTTAGCATCATGGATGACTTGTGCATTAATGGAATGTAACCACTTACAATTAACAACAGCAGTTTCATTCTCGCTGGGTGTCCTTATTGCAATATGAGTGCAGTAAGTTGCTTTGATTAGGTTAGGCGAAAGGATATTTCTGAATATTACCTTTCTTTTTGACAAAAAACATATGTTTTAAGTACTATATGTACAACCACACTGTACAAAAATGATGTACCGCCTCTTCATCTGGTTAATGAATTCCAGTAAAGCAGGCATAATGATATGAAGCTTGGCTGTCAGTCAGTTCTCCAAGAAGTGACAATAAGTAGACTATATAAACTGATGAAAGCCCAAAAAAGTTCTTCAATGCAAATATGAAGAATTAGTCAATTAAATAAAATAGAGTTTTTATATCTTATTCATCATTTTTGAGATTTAATATGTTTGTTGTGTCAACACACATTCTAATACCAGCTCGATGATATGATTTATTATGCATGTGAGTCATCACTTAGCTGGTTTGGCTTCATTTCCCTACTTTATAGAGGGTGTCGTTATTTCCAAGTTTCTACGATATGTTGTGTACAGATGGGTCAGAGTTGCTATAAATATACTGTAAGTGCCATGTAGGATTATCCAGCATCCTGTTCAGGAAGAAAGGTGGTCCCTTGCCAGGAAAGGAGGCTAGTGCGAAAGGACAAGAATGGACTGGCATCCCAACCAGCTTGGAAATTGATCACTTGCCACTAAGGGAGGCCAGAATAATGGAAGACTGGGAGAGTTAGCCTTATATACTGCCCTGACATGTTCCTTTGTTGCTACTCCTATTTACCTGTCTGCAGGGCATGCTGGGAATCATAGTCCTGTGAGACAGCCCTTCTGCATGCCATAGGTGCCACCAGGGTACCTACAGGCATGAACTGTCCCTACTTTGTGGAAACTTCTGTCTGACCTGGAAGTACCTCCTTGCTCAAACACCAGAAACCCATCCAGGGTCCGTGTGGTGTAGCGGGTCCACAGCTTACATCAAAAAGGCCACTTTTTAAATAAATAATCGCCGCACTCGCAGCTTAGAGAGGGGGTGTTTTATGTGTGGCAAGAGCAGTTCCCGGGTGACATCTGATTCATGTCCCCGTAATAAATAGAAGCGTGAGGTGGCTAGAAAAAAGGAAAAGAAGAAAAGACGTTCGGAGGTTAGAAGTAGAGGAAGGCAGGAAGCAGCAAGGAGAAGCCTGTGCATGCATGAGTGAGTGAATGTGCTCTCTGTGGAGAGATATGCAGTTGGACATTGAGCTCTCATGGGGTGTTTGGCCGGCACCCCCAGCAGCAGTTGGTAGTGGTCGCTCCTGCTGAGCATTTTAAGGAGCGGGAGTGACCGGAAGGAGGATGGCTTGCTTTGTAAGGCCAAGAAGGCAGCGGGAGTCAGGACTTGGGACGTGAAAGCCCCAGTGTGAGCGCCCTGATCGCTGGGGAGCCCAAGTCACGGTTTGGTGAAGCCTACCGGAGCCAGGGATCGGTGAGGCGAACGGACCAGCAGGAAAAGGCAGAGAGAAGGTCAGCTGCAGGTAGGGTGGCTCCCCTGGTGCATAGCCTGGACGGGAGAGGCAGGGGGGTCACCAGTAGAAAGGCACTGGGCTGATTTTAAAAAGACAGCTTCCAGCCATTGTTTTAACCTCATTGTTTTTTAAAGGATTTTTTTCTAATGGATTTTAACCTCCACTAATTCACTCATTTTAATGGATTATTTATTTAATGACTTATTTTTAAGGCACTGCACTATTTATTTGAGCACTGTTTTGTTTTGTTGGTTTTAAATAAAAGCACTTTGCACTTTTTGCACCATCCCCTTGCTTTGTTGTGCCTCACTGTCTAGCTCATCGGTGACATTACCGACGGTGCCAGGTTCAAGGGCTCCCAGAAGCAAGATGGGAGCATGGAGTAGAACCCGCATCGTTACAGTCTGACTTAAAAGGAGCCCTCTGCCTCACTTCAGGGAGTCAGAGTCAGGAGACAGAGGACAATACTAGCATGGAGGAAGAGGAGCTGAGAGAAGGAGATGAAAGAAGAAGGACTCACCATATCTATATGTACTGTGCTGCATGGAACAGTTCTAGAGAACCTGTAAAACTATTTGGGAGAGCTAAAAAAAATTGAACCTGTGACTGTGTTCATGTAAGTTATTGCTATGATTTGGGGATCAGTGACACCCTCTGTCATCCACAATATACACATTCTGCCATCATGTTTCCTTTTCATGTGGAAATCTATGTATGCACATTTCAAGCCTCTTTTTGTGTGTACACAAGTTTTACAAATCTGACCCTAGGATGTCTGTGAATTGGTCAGCACACGATGGGCAATGCTAAAACTTGCTTTTAATGGAATCATCACTGCCAAATGTGTGTCTCAGAAAATTATAAGTCTGGGTGTGACATTTCAGAAAACATGTAGAAACTATTTTTTTATTTGTTTTGTCACACATGTGCGTCTCAGGATCTCCTTGAGGGCTCACTCGAGGTAAACAGTAATCCACCAGGGCGCTAATTTTGTTTCCTTTTCTCCCCACAGGTCCCAGAAACCTCCCAATGAAGGAAATCACCTCAACCCCTTCCGGTCATCCCATTATAAAAAGACCGGGTCCCTCCACTAATTTGTCTTTTGATGAGACCGGTTCCAAACAGTGAAAGCTCTAGGAAAGCCTTCCGCTGTTTTGTCTGCTGAAACTAAATGCTGAAGTTACTTTCTGTTTTGTTCCCAGTTGCCTTATGTTAAGTGTTACCAGACAGCACCTGTTTAAGTTTGAGAGATCTGTGAGAATTAAAAGGGATTACCTGGCTGGTGTCCCAAACATTTTTGATTTGTTCCGGCTTTGTTTGAACCTGTATTCGGCCAACTCACAGTTTATTTATTTATTTATTTTTTGCATTTAATTTTTCTGGCAACATGAATCTAGAAAAGCAAGAAAGAGAAAGATAATGTCTTACTTAAAGAGCAGCATTTAAAGATCGGCTCACTCCTCTGATTAAATCCATTGGCATGGGTGTGTGGACAGCAGCAATCTCAGGAAAGATCTTGGCATTGATCAGCTCATAGAGTTAAGATACATGCAATAAGACACGCTAAAGTGACGGTATTTACTAGTACATGAGTGAGTATAAATATTTACAGAGTTTATTTAGTTTAAGTAGTGACATGGTGGTGCTTACCGTGAGTGTTTTAAAGTTGCGCCATGAGAACACCAGGAGTCAAGCAGCTGAGCGTATGTGCACACCTGTGCTGCTGTAGCTGGAGGGCTGGTGGTGTGCCAGCATGTGTCAGCACATTCGGGACATGAAGAGGCATCCAGGCATGAGGTACTGAGCTGTAAGTCAAAGAGGAAAAGCTAGTGAAGCCATTTTGGAGTGAGAAAAGTGCCCAATAGAAAGAGAGGAGAAAGTGATTACTTTCTGTAGGGTAATCAAAAGTCGGAGCAGCTGTGGCTGTTCACATAAACGTGAGCATAGGCACAGTTTTGTAGGCTTCCTTCTGGGTCACGGTGCGTAGAACAGACTATGCAGAGTGTGGCACCCAGATGGGGCTCATGCCCAGGAAGACAGGAGGAGGGCTCATTCCTCCTCCAGACCGCGAGGGGGCGTCCGCCCTGGTTGTATTGGGGGCCACGGGTACAGGGCTTGGAAGCCCAACCCTGTAGGGGCCCGTGGTCACCGCCAGTGGGTGTCCCCCTGCCTGAAGGATCCTAGACCCCAGTGCTTCCGCCACACCAGGAAGTACTGGGGAGAAGAAGAGAGGGAACACCCGGAGTGCTTCCGGGAGGACAGCCGGCACTTCCGCCACACTGGGGCATGTCCATGGGGTGGCCGGTGCACACCTGGAGCACATCTGGGTAGTGATAAAAGGGGCCGCCTCCCTTCATTCGAGGCTGGAGTCAGGTGGAAGAGGACGAGGTCTTGGAAGGAGAGACTGGAGGCGGCCTGAAGAGTGAGGCATCGTGGTTTGGCCTGGACTTTGGGGAAGTCTGTGGGTTGTGTGGCACAATTGTAAATAGTAATAGTTGTAAATAAACGTGTGTTGGGTGACATGAACGTGTCTGCCTGTCTGTGTCCGGGCTGTTCCCCACAGGAGGCACACTTAGTAATTGGGGTATGCAGATGAGATATTTGGATATTTGTTTTTATTCAAGGTATTTTTTTCTTTGGTATAAGTCCTTTGTTTCCTGGAGCAGCCTGAGAGGAGGAGAAGAAGGAAATGACTGGGATTTTTTGATGTGTTTTTGTTTTTGGACTGCAAAAGTTCTTGGTGGTCCCTTTATCTAGTCTTTACAAGGGAGAAGGAAACGAGGCTGTAACAAGAGAAGGAAACGAGTTATTGTTTTTTGTCTGTTTTTGCAAATGTCTTATTTTTATTTTATTATCTGAACTCACATATATGAACTGTGATGTTCTGATGGACTTACCAGTATTATTCTCACTTTTACTGAATGAACTTTGACTTTTCATAAGAAATGATATTTTGCTATCCCCCGTTTTTAATAAAGAACTCTCAATTTTTGTACCATATCGCCTGTGTCTCTCTCACTCACCCTGGTTTATCATCTGTATGACTGCTCAACGACCCATGGTTTGACCACTGTAAGATATTTGGTAGATACTGGGCATCACTGTAAGTGAGTGCAAACAGTGTTGTCTCTGGCCCTAGATGAGTGGTGAGTGGTGGACTTGGAGGAATGAATGTGTAGGCAGTGGACACAGCAGAGAAAAGATCATTGGAGAAACACAGAAGAAGGTGGTCCAGTGACAGTGGCTTTGGAGGGTGTCCAAGAAAAGAGGTGGCTTCTAGTAAATCTCATGCGCTTAAAGAGGCTCAAGCTTAATGTCTCAAGGTGTAACTTAAAAGATTGTGACACATAGGGGGCACCCCAGAGCCCCAGAATCCTAACACAAAAGAACCCACACGGTCAAATAAAGAGAATTTTATTATACAAGAGTATCTTTCTTCAACATACAAACTGATCTCTTAAAGAAATTCAACAATCTCCCTCCACGTTTATTTATGTGGCTGACACCTTTATCCAAGGTGACTTGCATCATCTATGATACAACTGGTTTTCCAAATGGAACATTTTCAGGTCAAGTGACTTGTTTGGAGTCACACACTGGCAGAAGTGGGATTTGAACCCACAACCTCAGGGTTTGAAGTCCAAAGCCTTAACCACTACACCACACTGCCTGCCTCCACACTCCTCCTGGCAAGTGTTGTCCTCTTTCACCCGACTCCAGCTCACCAGGATCAGATGAAGCAGCTTCTTTTATGTTAGACTTGGGAGTTCCTCTCCCTGCAGTGCCCTCTGGCGGCACCCAAGGACCTCGACAGGGTTGTCTCTCAGGACTACAAATCCAATAGATCCTTGCGGGTATTCATACTGGGGCCTTGCCAGAGGAGCATTGCCATCTATTTTACTGGGGAAGGAACTGCTCTTGACAGACAACCTCTCCTAGTCCCTCCATTAATCTTCCAGCCTGACTAGCATAATAATTAAGCACCATCCTGGCTGGGTTATGCCTTCATCCATAATGTCCTTCCACTATGATTCTTCATCTCACTCAAGGTGAAAGTCTATCACTTAAGGCACTTACAAGATGGATGGGTTGAAAGGTCTGCTCAAGCAACCTGGAGAAAGAACAGTGGTGACAAAGACAATTTCACATACCCGAAAAAGAAATATCTTTGTAGAAATGAAATTGAGTTGAGTTTGAGTTTGAAAAAAGTTGAGTTTACCTTAAACATTTTAGCAAGATGTTAAATTATTATGGTGAATTTGCAAGTTATTTAATTTTTGCACCATAGCTCCATCTGCTTGGGCAGTGCTTCACATGCCCTTAATGCAGAGATGCCACTGACATTTTATTGCTTGGCTGCTGATTAATTAACACATAAAAAATTAATCTTTCCAAATCCTAAAAAGCAAATGATTTAAAATTAAGGCAAAAGAAGTAAGTGCTGTTAGCAGACATAATTGGTCACTTATTAAGAAAGAGGCTGGAACAATAACTGCAGCAACAACAGTCCTCCAGGATTTGAGTTTGACACCCCTGCTCTACAATTTACACAATGGACAAGACCAAGGGACAGAAGTGTGTGCAAAATCTCCCATCAGAAGAGACTCCATTATGAGGAGCCACAGAAAATATAGCAGGTTTAATATGCAGCCAGCATATCTGCCTTTTTAATGAGTGAGTTTTTTTTTTCTTTTTTGTTTTGCATTTTTCAGTTTTAGGTTAAAAAATTGAGTTTAAGGTTAGGTGATCTAAGGCATAAATTTCATTTTTTTTATAATCACTTCTGTTTATTAAAAGGCCCAATTTGTCACATTTCTTTACTCACCATTCTGGTTCACAAGCTGTCTGCTGGTAATTCAGTACAGCCACTCACATCCATGGCCTTCAGTCTGTTTACTACACTGCATTGCTCACTTTACAGGCCGCACGCAAATACTAAGAGCTCTGTCAGCCAGCTCGGCTCTCACTGGAGATTCAGTGGACTCCTTCTCCTGGCAACTGCTAATTTGCTAGAATGCAAAACTGTTTAAGTCTTACAATACGTTAAATGCAACTTAACAGTTTTATCATTTCTGTTAAACAAACTGAAACTCCGATCTCAGCCAAGAGACTACAGTAGGGTGTACTCAGTCAAAAATCACCATGTAAAATATGTAGTTTGGCCACCAGGGGCACACCAGCTCCCCAAACAGAAGTGGACACAATATCAGCAAAAATATGATTTTTATTTTGCCTGTGGGAAACGCTTCCCTCATTTTCTACCTGCTCAGCACAGTACAAAGCACTTTAATTACAGCACACAGCCCCTTCTTTTCTTCTTCTTCTTTCTTTTTCTCTCTTTCTCTCTGTTTTGATGTCAAACAAAATGACCCAGAAATTAAAATGTTCGTGGTAAATTAGTACTTCAAGTAAAACATTAAAAACGGTCTCTGCTGTCAAGCTACTCATAAATCTCCAGAGGTTATGTGGCCTCTTTTATTTCTTACACCAGTATTCAGCTGTAAAGAGGCAAATAATTACATGTGAGGGATTATACAGTAAATGATCACATATACCCGACAAAGCATTCTTGATTTTATATAACACTTTAAAATAAAATAAGATCAAAAATGCTTTCAATTTGTAAGAAGCATAATTGCAACACAATATAAACCATACATAGCGTGTGCATAACAGGCACAATTTCATGTGATTTTATGAGTATGCATAAAAAACGTACACAGATATTACACATAAATAAGTATGATTATGCTATATATGTGAACACGTATAAACTCTTGTGCTGAAACAACTGTATCTGTCACTTCACATGCCAAAGCTTAGCATCAACCTTAAACATCGTCCGAGTTCATTAGGTGTCTGCTTTTCAGTCATTTTTAACAAAGCACATCAAAGAGTTCAAACAATATGAGCAACCAAATAAAAACAAAAAGGAACTTTAAACTTTCCTAGTGGTTAATTTAATTAAGTCCCCAATGTAAGCACTTATTGCAGCTGCAGTGGAAAAGCTCTTTTAAGACTTCTCTCGTCCACATGCTTATATTGAGTTGGGTTTTCTTAATTCAAACTTCTTTTTCCCTTGCATTTTTGATGTGTCTCTAACTTAAACTTGAACTTGATTTTATTGCCATAAGTAAATGTTTATTAGTACAATGGATTACCTGTTTACATAAAGTGTGTCAAAAAGAAATAGATTTAAAACACAAAGTGTAAATAGTGCATTAAGTCAATCAACCAAAAACTACAGACAATATGCAGTGTACAAGTACAACACAAGATACAGACAACATGCAAGTAAACTGTTTAAATATACGATATGTAAACAATGGGTATAAATGTGAAATAAAGAAAGAAATAATCTATAATGAAGTAGATGGTGTAGGAGTGGATCAAGGAGCATAATCTCACCGCTAATCAATAATTGTCATTGAAGAATCTGCTGGCGAGTGTCCATATGCTCTCATTTCCCTTGCCTGAGGGCAGCAGGGTGAGCAGATGGCTGGGATGGAGACAGTCCTCTGTAATGGCCAAACGTCTACCACTGCAGCAGTCCTAGAGCTGTTTCATCTTTGTGAGACCCCTGATGGTGATCTTCTGGGCCAGGTTCACCATTCTCTTCAGTGTCCTTTTCTCTCAAGAAAGGGTGTTGCCGCATCAAACAGTTATCCTAAAAGACAGGACGCCATTCTTTTTTAAAAAAATCTTTATATACTTTATTAATCCCTGAGGGGAAATTGTCTTTTCGCATAACTTAATTTCATAACATAATTTCAATGGAGTTTCATTCCATTGCTATGCCGATAATACGCAGCTCTATGTGAGACTGGATTCGACTTCACTTACACCTCCATCAGCTTTTTCCTCTTGCTTGGATGAGATTGAGGCCTGGATGTCCAAGAACTTCCTCAAGCTGAACAGCACCAAAACGGAAGCTCTTTTAATTGGCACCCCCCATCAACTTCGTTCCTCTGTAAATTGTATTTCCTTTTCTGACCGTACCATTACCCTCTACCCTTCTGTTACAAATCTGGGTGTCAAGTTAGACTCCCATCTGTCATTTGATATACATATCCATCACCTTTGTAAAATTGCATTCCTTCATCTCCGAAACATAGCCAAACTCCGTCCCTACCTCTGCCTATGTGATGCTGAAAAGCTGGTTCATGCCTTTGTCTCATCTAGACTGGACTATTGTAATGCACTCCTCATCGGGATACCCAACAAGAGCCTTCAAAAGCTCCAACAAATGCAAAATAGTGCTGCAAGAATCCTGATGAGGGTGCGGAAATATGAACATATCTCACCAATCCTTCGGTCATTTCATTGGCTCCCTGTCCATCTCTGTATCGAATACAAACTCTGTTTGTTTACTCACCAGTGTATCCATGGAAATGCTCCACAATATCTTAAAAGAACTCCTTTTATTACAATCCACTACAAGAAACCTCCGTTTTACAAATACCTACCACCTTCGCCCCCCTGTGACCAAACTTCATACAATGGGAGATCGAGCCTTTGCAGCCGCTGCTCCATGGCTCTGTAATGCCCTACCAGAGAGCCTAAGAACACAGCAGATTGTGGGCTGTTTTAAAAAACAGCTAAAGACTTTTCTATTTAGGAAAGCTTATTAACAAGAATGCTATAATTATTGTTGTTTTATCTCTGTTTTTATCTTGCCTTGCCTTTGTTTAATCTTTTTATGTTGCACTTTGAGACTTACTGCTAATGTAAAGTGCCCCTATAAATAAAATGCATTATTATTACTATTATTATTATAACTTTAAGGGCCTTGTTCAAGGGTGCCCAGCAGAATAGGATTCCTTCTGGCAGTAATAAGATTTGAACAGGCAACCTTCTTGTAACTCTAAAAGCTCTGCTTATGCTTTCCCTGTCTTCTCTCATATAAGTATTGAGCCTCACATTTTATTACTCAATCATATTTTCTGTCTGTGGGATGTAGAGAAAAGCCAAGCAAAATGACACCTTTTATTGGCTAACTAAAAAGATTACAATATGCAAGCTTTCAAGGCAACTCAGGCCCCTTCTTCAGGCAAGATGTAATCATCTGTGGGATGAAATACCCAACTGGTTACGGTCTGGTCTGTCAATCTGTAGGCCAAAGGAATAACTGATATTGATCTTTGACCTTCTTATTTGTGGATAAGGTCTGGAAATTTGTAAAGGTGCTTTGTGACATCGCCTACTGTAAAATATGCTCCATAAATACGGTTTGACTGGATGATTGAATATTGGGAAAGGTGTTGACATTTACAGAGCAGCACCATGCCCAGATTTACTACTATCATGACCTAAAACCAGACTAATAATAATTCTTTGCATTTATATAGCATTTTTCTCATTACTCAAAGCACTCAGCAATTGCAGGTTAAGGGTCTTGCTCAAGGGCCCAACAGAGCAGAGTCCCTATTGGCATTTATGGGATTTGAACCAGTAACCTTCCGCTTGCCAGTACAGATCCCTAGCCTCAGAGCCACCACTCTGCCATTATACCACTACCTGAATGGCTGCACTTGACATCACAGAGGAGACAAAAAATTGTGCTTTCCCACTTTCTTCAAAGCCGTGACACTTTGTGCATTTGGTAAGGAGTATAAATGACAAATTGTAAAATTAAACTGCAATAGCAGCTCCCTCGGCCTGTGTGTTGATCACAGAGTACCAGAGAAGAACACACAGTTTGCACGCTCGCTCTCCAGTCCCATCTGTCACTCACAAACTCAACTGAAAAACGTGGTAAGTATATTTGATATGCTGAGACAGAAAAAGGCAGTAGAAGCATTAAAAGAGTTGGTTATAAAAGTAATGTTGTTATGAAACTGTTCACTTTGGGGTTATGTCAAGGTTGGTTTAGGCCTTTATGCCTGGTGCTGCATTTGTTAGGTCATAGATCCCTAGGACCCAAAAACCTTCAAATGATTTAAAAAAAAAAATGGATAGATGGATCTCCTGTATACTTTTAAATGAGGAATTATTCACTCACCTAACCTGCTTTCCTCCCACTTGTCCTTCAAGCAAGTTGGAAAGAAAAGACCAGACTTCCATATCCCCAACAACAATTTTGCCCTCTGATTTCTGACCATTGTCTTAAGAATCTGTTCTGTGACTTTCTTGCAAGGAGCTGCCTGAGTTCGCTTTCCATGAGAGGTGTCCACAGGGTACTCTCATTAAATGCCTCAGTTAATAGATGAAGAGGAATGGTGTCTTTCTTCCAAGAATCTTCTCAATCAACACACTTCTCAACTTATGACAGATAGTGAGCCCACAGTAACCCTATACTGAAATCTCTTTGAAGCTAAAATGCACCCAAGAACTCATTATTTCCGTTGCTACCATAAACATGAGACCATCATGATGATGGAGACAGAAATTGATTAACTGGTCCAAGGCGACCTCTGGGGAAATAGCTCTGGCTCACCATCTTGGTCCAGTTTGTTTTCCATAGTACTGGTGATGCTGTACTCGAAGAAATTCACTTCCACCTTCACCTACGAGTGAGACCATGAGGCACACATTTGTTATTGTTGTCATGCCATTTTCTTCTTATTTATATTTTGACACATTTAAAGCTTGTAATTAAGTTTTTTTCAGAAATACATTAATTTAGACAACAATGAGGATTTTGGAAACTGTGCTGTAAGTCCATTTTAATGTACTTCACCTCGCCAAAACTCCCAGTGAAAGTGTCCAAATTAATTTCATTTCGTTCAAATCGTGGCTCTAGACTGTTCTGAAATTAATTCAGACTTCTCATTTGTATTCCTTTCTTGTATTTTATTAAAGATTTTTGTTCAAGCAAACCTACAGTATCTGTCAACAAAACTATTCTTTCTATTTAGGCAGCCTAAACTGAGAAGCTTTCTAAAACAGTAAACTGGTTGAACTCTCAGAGGTCTTTAACACGGGTCTAAGGCTCACTGATGCAAGTGAGTTTCACTGTTTAGGTTATGGATTAATAAAGTATCTATCTATCTATCTATCTATCTATCTATCTATCTATCTATCTATCTATCTATCTATCTATCTATCTATCTATCTATCTATCTATCTATCTATCTATCTATCTCTTTGCATATTGTAAACATTCTGAATATTTATACAATTTTCAAATGAAGACGATATTCAGACTAATCCTAATTGCTTACTTTTCACAAACAAGTCGAAAGAACCTAATGTCATGCTCTCTACCAAACTACTTAGTAATTGTGTTATACTTTGTGTCTATGGTTCCCTGTGTGAAGAAAGGGTGAAATCTACCCTTGACAAGTTTCCATCTGCTGTCTCCATGTTCTTGATCACATTAGTCGTGACTCTTAGAAACTTCTAGACCATGTTGAGCTAGCATGACCTACTGTGTGTTTCCCTTTGGGTCTTTCTCAAAAATAAATTGATCATAAGCTAAGTGTAGGTCTGGTGTCTCCATGAATAATGCTGCAGCCTCACTGGTATTAATGTTATAGCCAGGTTCTGTGTTTATTTCCCCTTTTTATTGTTTTTTTTATTTCTGAAGTAATTTCATGTTTCCCTGTAATTTGTGTTATGTGTATTTATTATTTATGCATACTGTATCTACATACATACATTTATGCATATGCTGCATCTTTAAGTTTTCTCTCATTCTTTCTGTTTTGTGGGTGGAAACCCAAGTGGCGGAGCCACCATGATGTCACTGCAGAAAGACCGGCCCCCAGACTTTATAATCTGAGGCCAGCAAGTTGGACTTTCAGTGGTTCATTGACGTTCAAAGAGTGCCGTATTGTACTGATTTTCTGGTTTCTGGATTTTGCTTCTGGTTTTTGTGGAATATATTTTGGGATGTCTTTTTAGGTAAACCCTGTTGCCTTGTTTTTCACCTTCCACTCTTTTGTGCTTTATTTTGTGATTTTCAAATTAATATTTTTAATTAATAAGATTTGATTTGGCCTTGTCCTTCCATGCCAGAAGTATTGACATTTTTGTATATTTCTTTAACATTGCAGATAATTTTGAACTTTTTAAGCAGGCTCACTATTTTTTGGCCTAGTAGGTTGTAGACAGCCAGTGGAGTCTGGAGGTTGGCTGGCTAGTGGTGAGGCTACATCTGGGCATACTAGTGAAGGTCCTGACCTGCGTTGTGGGACTTTTAGAAGACCTCACACCAATTTTTGTTTGTGACACCTTTATACAATAATTCAGGACCATGGTACTATCTACATGAAGTTTACAAATTCCCCCTGTGTCTCCTAATCCTTTCATTCTATATCCCAAATATTTGTTGGTTAGGTTAATTGGTGACATTGGACCTGAAAGTATGAATAGGTGTGGGTATGCATGAGACAGGATCCTGTAATGAACTGGCCAACCTATCTGTCTTGCATCTTAACATACCTTGTTTTAGTTTGTTTAGAGTTACCATACATCCTGGAAATGTCCTATTTTAGGCATTTATCTGTGCACCTGGGTTGGTGTCAAAACTGTCAATATGTCTGCGTTTTTCACACTCATTGCTCCCAAACAGATTTACTTTTTTTTCAATTCACATCCTTTTTTTAAGATGAGCCCACAAAGGTGATGCCATAGATCAGTGGATCTCAAATAGTGTGCAGTGGCACGAAGTGCACCTTGAAGTGGAATAAGCAGATACATGATGAGTGGATGGATACATGGAGATGACATGTCTTACATCAGCCAGTGGTCCATCTCCTTTGCAGTGTCTGTGTAATTTTGATAACTACTAGAAGAATATGTGTCAGGCAGCTCTGATGGAAATCTCATCTATTTACGCTGCTTATAGTCTCTGCGTCACTTTGTATGCAGGAAAAGGAATTGCTGATTAGAGAAAGGTGTAAGTTCATGCAGATTCCACCTTCATTGACTATTTAAGTATCATCTCTGTGTAACACACCAGGGAACCCAACACAGGGAGTGCTCAGGTGCATAGCTTTTATCTATTATGGCCATATGTACTCATTGCCTTGTGTAGTCAATAGTACTGCAACCTATTAAGAGTGGAGATTCCCTCCTCTGCTTGGAAAACATCCATTCATCCATCCATCCTGAAAGGTATTTATCCTAAGCAGAGTCACAGAGAATCCTATGGCCAATTCTAGCAAGTATTAGTTTGAGGGGAACAAATCCTGGAGAAAGCAGTTCGGCCTTTGACCATAGCTTAACAGTAACAGTAACAACAGTATTAACAGTAGTTACAGTTAGGGCCAAGGGGTCTTATTTATGACAGGGAATGCTAAAAGAAAGCATTGTATGGGATTGTTCCCAGTGATTGTTGCTTTATCTTACTGTGTGTTTAAATAAACCTTAATGTGAATACATTATTTATTAGTAGTTTGTAAATGTTTAATTGCATACTACCCGTGAACCTGTTACAGTGTTCTGAGCCTATACTCAGTACAGAGGCAGTCATTTTCTAACCCACTTAGTCTTGAAAAGGGTGGCGGAGGATGCTGGAGCCTATTACAGCTAGTAAAGGGTTCAAGGCAGGAACAAACCCTGGAAGAGGTGCAAGTCCATCACAGGGTGAATACACACACACACACAACCACACACAACTGAACACTAGGGCCAATTTAGTATTGCCAATTCACCTAATCTTTGGACTGTAGGAGGAAACTGGAGCACCTGAAGGAAATCCACAGGGAGAGCAAACAAACTCCATGTAGGGAGGACCCGGGATGCAAACCCCGATCTCCTTACTGTGATGCAGCAACACTACCACTGCGCCACAAAAACTTGAATTATATTAATTTAAATTTCCAGGTGACCTCCTAACTGAACGTGAGGCAACATGTTTGGTTAAGAGAAATTTGTAATTTTGATGCTATAACGCTTCACCCTTTCCTGGATGATATTACTATGTGTCACCAAAGTTTTGGTGGTTTATTTGAGTCGGATAGCAGGTCAACTCTAAACCGCCCTCGGACGCCTTCCTGTGATATTGATAGATTAAAAAAATATAATTTACATAATATCAACAGAATGACAGAGAGGAACAGACAAGGCGGAAATGACTATATTTACTATCATAAATGGTAAATGGGGGCGACTGGATCTGTAAACGCATCCCCCCAAACACACCAACATAAAAAAAACCCTTCGATACACACAACCCAAGCAGTGCTGCCAGTGCTGACACAACTGATAATGGTAGTCTTTTTTTCTCTTTCTTTTTCCCAGAGTCTCCAAAAAGCGCTATCCCAGATGAGCAATGATTTATTTCAGCTCACCCAAGTTAATCCCTCATGACTGTCCCTTCCACTTTTATCCCAGAGTGTGTCAGGCAGTCAAGTCTTCAAGGTGACAATCTCCAAATATGGGAATGGACTCCAATCTTTGAGTGAGGCAATCTTCTCTTTTGTCGTGGATAGACTGTGTTTGCTATTTTGCAAAAGTTTTGCTGAATGGGTGGAGTGGTGGCTCTGAGGCTCTGATCTGCGCTGGCAATCGGAATGCCGCAGATTCAAATGGCAGAAGTGATTCCACTTCATTGGGTCCTTGAACAAGGCCTTTAATCTGCAATTGCTCTGTCCTGGGTATGACGTTAAACTGCATCCTGCCCTGCAAAAAGATCCTCCAACTTGCAAGGAAAACTCGGGGGTTTGTGGCAGGATTGGCACTCCAGCCACTGTAAAAAACCTCACACTGTTCCATTCCATTCAAACAAGTGTGGTTCTGAGTTGTCACCCATTACACAGTTGCTCTTGGGTCCTAATTTGGGATCCTGAGGTGTTTTATCATGTGGTGGGTATGTCAATGTGCTGTATCAGTGCATGCTCCCGACCTTTCTGTGAGCTGAATCTCCTTTCATGGCCTTTCTCAATGGTACATTAGCATCCTCTTTCCATGGCAATCGAGAGAAGTTATAGCAATAGCCCTCATCCTGTAAAGGTCCTTCTTACAGCCGTCTGCCCCAACGTGCCGGTTTTATTCTTTGTCCACCTCCTTATTATAGGGATTTAGCCAGCGACAGGGATTACACTGAGGATGACAGAGATAAACTAGAAAATAAATTATGTGGCAGTGCTACAATGCTTTCTCAAAAAAGATGGAGGGCTGGTCAGATACTTGGAGCATGAGGGAGATGATAACTCAGGGAGCTCAATAATGGGGTCAGCTTTCCATTTATTGTAGAGAACATAAGTGTGTCATCTGTGGACACGTTAAAAATAAGTATTAGGAGATGTATAATATAGTAGCAGTAGTAGTACTGTGAAATTCTAACATACATGCGCAACCATCATGCACCAAATCACCACAGTGTGGCACCACGAGAAACCAAAATGTCTTCAAATACAGAATGTCACATTAATTGACAGAAAAACACACACCAGCTTACATATAATCCTTTGGCTTGTTATAGAAAAAAGCATGTTACTTAAATTTAGAAATTGTTTTGCTTTTCTTCCCCTACTTTGCGTGAGCTTTCTGTTTATCACGCAGAGAAACCAATAATAAAGGGAGTTATGGCTGATGAATAAGCATTGTTTTGAAAAATGCAAAGGAAAGGGCGAGAACCTAACTAACCCACTGTGTTCAGGCTTGGCCGAGGGCCTGCGACAAACCACAAAAGGTGATTATGAGCAATGAAAGCTCTGAGTTAAAATAAAAGATGTCCTTCCTCAGAGGTCACTATAAGCAGGCCTGTGCTATTTTCACTTGCAGAGGCGTCAGGTCTCTAATGATTGGTGCGCATTGCCCTCCTCAGGAGCTAAAATAGATGTGCTGCTGCGTTATTGAGCAAGGAGACTGCATTTCAATGCTGCTAGCTTTTTATTAATTTCCTCATTATGAAAAGTGGGCCAAAGATACTGATTGTAAATTTGTAGCAGATTGCTAAGAATAAGCCAGGAACACACTGCAAAAAAAAAAAACGAAGACTGACAGGCCATTCCCTGACAGACATATAGTCTTCACAGCTTTCGTTTGAGATGTGCTGACAGACTGAGTGAGGCCATATACTGTATGTTTGTTAGTATTTGTGTTATTGTCACATGTACAGAATACAGTGAAATTCTTTCTTGTATGTGCTACTCAGCATCCAACCACACACACCACACACTCTGGTGCCATGATCAGTAAATATTACTATCTTACCTAGAAATTCTTAATATGAGGATTTATAACCTTTAATTGTTTTAAGATGCATTTGATTCTGAAATTAAAAGAGTATTCCTGATAAGAATCATGCAGAAAAGAATAACCTCATCTAAAAGAAGTATTTTGGTTTGAAATTATCTCAAAATCAGACACATTTATATTTCATAGCCTGAGAGGCTACTTAATGGTTATTTATTTAAAGTTGTGCTTGGTTACCACTGCCGCTTCGTAAATCCAGCACCCTTGGTTTAAATCCCCTGGCTTAGTGTGATCTTATGTGGCACTTCCATGTTTGTGTGGACTTTCCTCCCACGTGCCACATTTGTGCAGGTTAGGCTGATTGGCGTGAGTGGGCCCTGTGATGGACTGGTGCCCTGACCATAGCTTTTTCCTGCTGCCAGGATAGGCTCCAGCACTCAAATTAAGCTTATCAGAAAATAATGCTATATCATTATTATTATTTTTTTTTTTTTTTTGCTTTAAGAAGGCTTTGGGATATTTTTTTAGCGGCTTGATCATTTTATTCCTTTACTCAGGGCAACTTTGTATATTTTGTATATATTTGGAAGAAAAATAGTGTTACCTTTGGTAAGGTTTACAAAATTAGGGTTTTTGGTCATAAAATGATATTTGTGAATTACAAAACCTCTAATGGGAGAGGTTCCTTTTTTAAGCACTGCAGACTAGTGGTCCTAAATCACCAAGGTGCCTTCTATCACTCTTAGCAGGGTCTCTGTTTAAACTATTTTGATATGCTGCACAGCACATAGCAAAGGTTTACAAAGTTAAAGCCACTATGTAAAATAAAGCTTTTTTTTTTTTTTCAATGAGCTTTTAATGTCAACACAGTGATATGTCAGACAGAGACTTTGAGTCAATGCGAACAGTAACCTGTGGCCTTCCCAAAAATGCTAGAATCAGGACTAGTCACCACTTTCAGAAATAGCTTCTGTCTATCTAAGAGTCACAAGGAGATGAAATTCATCCCAACAGTACTGGGGTAAAATTTAGTAACTAGCACTGCATGGAGTGCCAGTCAATCACTGGGCACATTTATTTACAGTATGCTGGCTCAGAATCGATTAATCATACATGCACTAGTGTTGATGAGAGAGTGTGATACCCTGTGATGTAGGAATTGGGGCCATGCTACACTCTGGGCACTTATAGTTCATGAACTGAACGTATCGATAGTGAGAGTGAAAGAGGCACAAACAAGAGATTATGAAAAGCGTTCTTTATTTACAGAACAGCAAAAATAAATGCACAAGAAATAAACTCAAATGCAAAAATCAATAAAGTGCCATTAAATAATAAAACACAGTTCCAATAACACCCACACAAAAACAGTAAAAAACTGGCAAATGGAAAAATATTGACAATTGTGGTCCTTCTCCCTTATCTTCCTACATCAATAAAAATTTGGAATGGAAAACAAAGAAAATCTCTTGCATCGAAACGCTATTTTCAAAAGGCAAATTGTTACTTTTCCTTCACTCCAATGAAAAACGATCAGGCAAAAAGAAAAAAAAGATTTTTCCTTCAAGAGGAAAAAAAACTATTAAAAAAAATATATAAAAAGAAACAAAACACATCCTTAAAGGGCCATAAGACACAAGATGTTCGGAAGGTTTAGTTAAACATTAACCTGGTCAAAAGGCCACCCTTTAGTGTTCTCTGCTCAGTTTTATACGCCAGGGTGATCACAGCAGCCAATCACTGCCAATGCAAACTTGTTCCAACCTATTAGGGCGCAATGAGCGTCACTGCTCATGCTGTGTCCCGCCCCCTTCCCCACCCCACAAACTATCCCATTTAATGCAGTGTGCCCTAAGGCAGCTGAACTGCACTCACTCCCATGGATGTCCACAGTGAGGGGCAAGGGGGGATGGCACCTCTCCCTGAAAACCAAGTGATATATACTGTATATTTTTTTTTCAGTATTGCTGTCTTTGCGTTAACGGATTTGCACTGGAATTACTGTGGTAAATCTATTAATCTATTATCTATTAATTACTTTACCGATACAAATTTGCCAGGCTAGTACTGTAGGACAATTTGAAAAACTGCTAAAAACCCATTATTTTAAAATGGCTTTTTTGTAGCTACATTTTAGTTGTGGCCCTATTACACTATATGGACATTGAATTGCCATTATCCTCCTGGTTTTGAAATTCCACACTAATCTGTAATATTCTGTGGCATCTTTTATGGTTCGATCTGCACCACCGCCACCTGATCAAGGTACCATGTTGTCCTCTGAGTTTTGCCCACATGACCGTCATCATCATCAATTTCTTCCATGTGAAGCTTGAAAACCACAAGGACTGATTTGAAACATTTATGTTAGGTGGAATGCCCAGTTGGGGCTGGGTGGTCTTTTGGCCTTGGAACCCCTGCAGATTTTGATTTTTTTTTCTCTAGCTTAAATGGAGTTTTTCTTTTTGTTTATTCTGTCCTCCTGGCCATCCAACCTTAACTTTTGCTTTCTTATATACTATATAATATTATTGCCTAATCTTGTTTGTCTATGTTTTATATTAACTTCCTTTTATTTCATTTTGTAAAGCACTTTGAGCTACACTGAAAATGTGCTATATAAATAAATGTTGTTGTTGTTGTTAATCATATTGTGTTTTTAACTTTTACTTTGTATTGCAGGCTCTTAGTACTTAACTGTACAGTTACGAATCCTTCACTCTTTGTAATCAGTCAACCTAAAAGTTATTCTGTTAAATTTGTACCTAAAATTCATTATCCACATTAAAACCCTTTATTCTGAATGTATAGACAAAAAAATGTAAAAAGCACACACACACCAGCAAGAGCATTAAATTGCTAGAACATCGTCCAGAAAACACGAAGAACACGCTACAGGCTGTTTGTCTCAGAGCTGCAACTTGTGCTGTCACTCTTTAAAAGTGTCTGCTGTTATTTTTGCCTTGTTAAATGAAAAAATATTTTTACAAAGAATGTGGACAATGTGTCTCTACACTATCCTTTTCTCTCGCTCTCAAACGCAGTTCAGTTTTTCAGTTGGTAAGCAATTTTATTTTGTTCAGCATTGTGTCCATTCATTATGTGTTTTAAAATGTTCCTTTATATCACAGTGCATACATACCCATTCCAGTGTGTTTCCAAAAGTGAATAAAATTATTGTTTTATTCACTTTTGTACTGCAAGTAAACATGCACACTATCGAGTAAGTGTTAAACAAGTAGGCCAGTAGTGTTTTAGATGTTTTATATTATGCAAAAGTCCTTGGTGGACTGTAATATGAGTGTTTCTCTGGACATTTTATTAACCTGCTCAATAACCGACTTCAGAGGGCATTGAACATTCTCAAAGTTAATGCAGGACAAATGAAAGCACGACTTCCAGCTTTAATTGGCTTTGACCTGTCAGATTTTGGACGTGCTAAAGAACACCTATTTTTCTTGGTTTTTGAAGAGCCATTTTTATTGCTTTAACATTACATGTAACAGTTTGTTGAGTGAAGAAGTTGTGAAAAATCTGAAAACCTGGCTGAGGACAAGCATGTTTGTTTGGACATGCATGATGTTTTCACTGAGCATTCTAGAGCATAAGAGTGAACTGTTAAAGTTTTAATAAGTTTGGATAAAATAATAGCAAAGTATATCTGTTCGAGCAAATGTGACTTTTATAATCAAGGCAGGATTGAGTCTCCAAACTCATCTACCTCCACCGAATACACACCCGCCAGCCACACACATATACGCAAAAATTATGAACGTCAAATATGCAAATTATAAATCAGGTACAAGAATTAAAGTAAAAAAAGATTCAAAACTTTAGGTCTTCTTGCAGTATTTTGTTTGTTTGTATATTGCAATAAATGTAACAAACTGATGAGTGCAACATCACGTCAGATGGAATTCAACTTTTGTTCTGCTATAGCAGTTATCCATCCATCCATCCATCCATTATCCATCCCGCTATATCCTAACTACAGGGTCATGGGGTATAGCAGTTAATGAACGTTAATTAATAACATTTTTGAAAGCTTTATGCATACCACTTTGTGGTAAAAAGGTAATACGTAACTGAGTGTTTTGGGGCCAAATAAAGTAAAAGACCGGAAAGGGGTCCTTTGTTCGGGTTTGGTGTGTCTTATGTCCTTTGCAGTTGCCTCGTCATCTGCCATGTTGTTAGTTGTTCACATCTCTGCAGAACTGGACTTGACATTGATGTTAAAGCCGCTAGAAGCGGCGACACCGGCCCTCTCTTGACTATCTGTAAGGTCATTGTCATTAGTCTCAACTGCAATATCTGTGGCTTGATCAAAGTACTTATTTAAATCTTTATTTTATTTACTTTTTAAATATCTGGTATAGTTTTCAGCACAACAGGGTCTTTTGATTCCATCTCGTCTCTACTTTTCTTTTCCCCACCCCACTGGGCTCTTGTTTTGAATGACCATCCATTTTCTCTTTTGCAGTTCCGTAACACATTATCTCATAAGAGAGACCAATGAGACACCTGCTCTGTTTATGCCCCCCTCACGTCAGCCATGTTTTCTTTTACACATGCTTTTTACTTGCGGCTGATTGGATGGGCTTATAATCACGAGGGTCGAAGTGGTTTGGGTGGTATAGGATGGATAGTGGATTGCTGTGGGCGCCTGTACTGTGGACTTTTCTTATTATTAGCCCTTTTTTCTCTTGAATATATTAAGCAGGGAGTGTGTGAGCAGGAAGTTGAGTTTGTATTATAAAGAGCATACAAAGTGTTTTTCAGGGTGATGGAGTCAGAAGACAGCAAAGAATTATGACATAGAGGATACTTTCATTTAAGCTTACAGTATGGCCTTGTGGGTAAGGTAATGGCCTATAAAGCACAAGCCCCTTGCTTAAATCTCAACACCACACTTACTGTGTGATCCTAAGCACATCAGATGTCAAGAGCTACAACGTATAGAAATATACAAATATGCTTGTAATTTATAAGTGATTTTGTAGAAAAGCTACAAGTAGTAAAAAATGAAAAAAGACTTTTAATAAGCAGGAGTCAATCTCTCAGATATTAGAACTGCCAAGGGTGTCTTCCATCCCTCAAAAGAAGCCCCCAATGCTCTTACTCCTGACTGCAGTATCATGATGCATAACTCCATTTAGTCTTTTAGTTTCACATTCACTCATACACAAGCCCCCTTTATAATAGAACATCCTGACATAATGTGATTCACTGCTTCTGTTAAAAAAGTATATAATATCACATTTATTATAAACAGTGACATCTGTGAACAGAGAGAGCCTGGTCCACAGCAGAGATCAATCAAATACAGAAAGTTTAATCTCACGCAAGTTTGTTGAACAACAAATGTAAAAATCCATAAATAATTTGAATTATGATCAGCTAATGCCACCCGGTTGAAAAAGGGACACACAGTAGTATTTACTTGTCCACACAATGCCAGTGAGAGCATACAAAGTTGAAAGCCTACCATTAAAAAATCATTTGATTAAGTCTGAAGTACAAACCGCTACGACACAATGGACGACTGCTTTTCCTTGCTTCTTTGATATTTGTTCCAGCTGCATATTAGCCATGTGCACCTGCACCTACTGTTCCTACCCCGAGAAGAGACGACATTCAGCGGCCCAGTGAGGTTCAACAGTACTGACACTAATTCTTCTTGGCAAGTCTGTAACAATGTGTGACAATCAGGCAGCTGGTAACTCAGGGCCAAATCATATTAAAGCTTCCTAATTGCAGAACTCCAGCCAAGTTTGTGTTTTATGGCCACTGTGTGTGTTTGTCTCTTGTATTTAAATAGCCTTCTTTCTTTTTTATCTTGATGTATCTTTTATAGCACAAATACAGCTGGTGATTTACTGGTAAGGTGACCACCCTCCTCCTCTGCTCCTTAAGGGGTACTATGTGCGTGTTGGAGGTTGTGAGAATTTGGGGCTGATGGAGGTTGGAGTACAGCTAAAATTTGACCGTTTTTTCCAATGTTGTTACTTCCCCTGCACACAAAATGCTGCCTGATTGACCCCTTAGCCCACTTCCTTAAAACAATTCTAACTAGTCCATATATGGATGAAAGCAGAAGTGGCATATTCAGTTAAATTCAGAGCACTGCATTTCAGACTTTGATCTTTATGAATAGAGAGCTTCTCTCTTCGTAGTTGCAACTGTGACAAAAACCTAGTATCTGAAATGACAGGTCTTTTGAGGGAAGCGCCATGATGATAAAGAGAACAGATATGCTGCTGGCTCTATGGGACAGAGATACACATGCTGATACTCAAACGGATTGTAATAAGAAAGATTGACTCAGACACGTCAAAAAGAGTTGGGGAAATTGCCCTGTATAATGTCCATCGGACTTGATGAGAATTGAGTGAAAAATGGATCAAAAACCAAAGCATTTGACAACATATAGTACTAAGATGGAGATATTTATACAGAAATGGCGACAAGATATGATATGGTAGGAGATGACATCAAAACTTTAGGCTAGAAATAATGTCACCATGGTGGAACTGGAAGTGATGTCATCAAGAAGGAGCTGGAAGTGGTGTTATCATGGCAGGACCAGAGGTGACGTCGTCTTTTGGAGCCAGAAGCGGAAATGAGGTTGACTGGCCACCTTGAGAACCCAGAAATGGTGGCGGTAAGTGAATAGAATTATTATTTGTCTTCCTTGGGTCTGGTGAAAAAGAGAGAGAGAGACGTACTCAACATCAACCCTTCATCTCGTGGTAGATCGCTCACCTTAGGGCTTGTTGGCTGCCTCCTGACAGGATATATAAAGGAACAGAAAAGGAATACTTCTAAAAGTATTGAGACCATGACAGTCTATTCTATTGGCCTCAACAGGTAATGTCCTCACTTACTGAAGAGAAATAGAGAAGATGGCAATGCTATCTGTCCAGTATGGCCCAATACTGCATGTGTCTGAAAGATTTTTTATGTTTTGTTTGTTTATTTTTTTAATTATTATAATTATAATGTTATTGTTCCTGACTTGCACCTGATGCTTCCTGGGATGAGCTCCAGCTGCCTTATAATCCTGCCCTGGATAAGTGGTTTAGGAAGATGGATGGATGGATGGATGGATGGATGGATGGATGGATGGATGGATGGATGGATGGATGGATGAATAAAATTATTTTTCCTGCAACAAACTGGCGCCCTGTCCAGGATTATTCCTGTGTTGCGTCCAATGCTTTCTGAGATAGTTTTCAGCTCCTTCAAACCCCTGCACTGGAAAAGAGGGTTTAGAAAATGGGTGGATGGATGGATAATATTATTTTTTATGTTACACTTAATGATTCTTGGCTAATCTAACCTCTGTGTTTAATCTGCATATCTCCCATTGTTTATTTGGATTTTTATTTTATTACACGCATTTTGCACAGGCAGTGGTGCTCCATGCTCTGTCAATATGCCCTCTGAACTTGGAGCTGGCTTCCCGCACAACATCTAGATTATTAATTACTAGTCTTCAGTGGTGTGGCTGGCCAGCTTGGCCAGGAAAAAAGAACCTGAATATTGTGATGAAGAGGGAGTGCCACAGAGCCCCAAACCCCAGACACGAATGCACAGACACAGAAATGAAGGTTTTTATTTTAAAGAAATACCTCTGTACAGCAATAATAACAACTCTTCTTCTTTCTTCTCCCCATTTCTCCTACCAGGCAAGTGCTGCCTGTCTCCTCTCCTGGCTCCAACTCACCTGAACAGACCCAGGAGTACTTCTGATGCCAAGGCATTGCCATTTGGAAGAAATTTGAGGTCATGCAAAAGTAACACAAAGTAGGTAGTGTAACTCCCTGCATCACCCCCTGGCAGCACCCATGGACCTCAACAGGGCTGCCTCTCTGGACTATAATTCCTAGCATTCAATGCAGGTGTCCAAATGGGTGCCTAAACCCAGGGATGCTGCCATTTAGTGGATCCGGGGAGCATACAGCCTTGATAAGGAGCCTCCCCTGCTCTTTCCAATATACTGGCCTCTCAGACGGTTAAGGGGTTGGAGCTGGAGCCAATCCCAGCAGGGATGCCAGCCCATGTGTGTTGTCCATTACAACATATTGATGACAATAATCACAGAGAAGGATCCTTCATTTTTTATTTCAAACTGCAAATGATTTAGCTACTCTACTGCCTTTTGTGTATTTCTTTTATTAATATTACCACTTGAAACCTTGCTTTCCCTCCTCCCGGTGCCAGCCAGAGGTGGCACTCAAGGTATGCAAGGGTTATATTTCAGATAGCCTCATGTAAGTGTAATTTACTCATAATTTGGTTCATATAATACACAGCATTTAAAAAACACAACATGGAGTGAGAAGGAAGATAAGCTCCCATACATTTATAATTAACCAAAATCATTGTTTCAGTAGGAAAAAAACATTTTGCACAATTTTGTTCAATTTGACAGACAGACATTGACAGTATTTTGCCATGCGGATCAAGTGATTTCTATTTTGTTGATACATTCACCTCCTGGCTGTTGTGAATTGGGAGTCTCAAAAGAACATAAATCCCTTAAATACTTCCAAAATTGCTCACTAGGTGGGATTTACTGTCAAAATCTCTAAGTAGACACCAAAAGGCCTCAAATAATCTTTATAAAATAAAAAATATACATTTTTAACAAAAATATAACAACCTCCATAAAGCACAAAAGGAATTGCCTGAGTAGGTAAGGCAATCCACGGTAAACACAATCCTGATACAGAATCCAAAAACAAAGTCAAAAACAGAGCATAGGGTCAAAAAAAAATTACAATAGGTACAAAGCACAGCAAAATACCCTAAGTTCTTGTCTATAAACCGCGGCTTATCTAAGGAAAAAAGTTGTGAAAATGAAAAAATAGAATATCGGCTTATACATAAATCCGGCTTGTACAGTAATCCCTCCTCCATCGCGGGGGTTGCGTTCCAGAGCCACCCGCGAAATAAGAAAATCCGCGAAGTAGAAACCATATGTTTATATGGTTATTTTTATATTGTCATGCTTGGGTCACAGATTTGCGCAGAAACACAGGCGGTTGTAGAGAGACAGGAACGTTATTCAAACACTGCAAACAAACATTTGTCTCTTTTTCAAAAGTTTAAACTGTGCTCCATGACAAGACAGAGATGACAGTTCCGTCTCACAATTAAAAGAATGCAAACATATCTTCCTCTTCAAAGGAGTGAAGCAAACAAATCAATATGTCTGTTTGGCTTTTAAGTATGCGAAGCACCGCGGCACAAAGCTGTTGAAGGCGGCAGCTCACACCCCCTCCGTCAGGAGCAGGAAGAGAGAGAGAGACAGAGACAGGGACAGAGTTTGTTTTTCAAGCAAAAATCAATACGTGCCCTTCGAGCTTTTAAGTATGCGAAGCACTGTGCATCATGTCTTTTCAGGAATCAGCTTTACAAAAGATAGCAACGTGAAGATAATCTTTCAGCATTTTTAGACGAGCGTCCGTATCGTCTAGGTGTGCAAACAGCCCCCCTGCTCAATCCCCATACGTCAGGATCACAGATAGTCAGCGCAAGAGTGAGAGAAAAGTAAGCAATCTAGCTTCTCAGCCATCTGCCAATAGCGTCCCTTGTATGAAATCAACTGGGCAAACCAACTGAGGAAGCATTTACCAGAAATTAAAAGACCCATTGTCCGCAGAAATCCACGAACCAGCAAAAAATCTGCGATATATATTTAAATATGCTTACATATAAAATCACAATTTAAATGACCGCTACGCGCGCATGTTGACTCGGCGACGCCCAGAGCAGAAAGAACGCGCTCTGGCCGTGCCATGCGGGGAGTGAGAGAGACGCCAATATCTCACACTCTCTCCCCCCTTAAAGAAATTAAATGGGTGCGAGTGAGACCACTGACCTCCCTCCCTTCTATTAGTTATAGGTTATAGTACGTTCGGCTTATCCATGAGTCCGACTTATCTATGATACGATTTTATTTTAAAAATTCGTATGATTTTTGGTCTCCGGCTTATACATGAGTCCGGCTTATAGACAAGAACCTAGGGTACAAGTAAACACTCCATTCATTAGCGCATTCGAAATGAACTGCCAGGAACTATGGGAGACCCTCTGTTTTTATAGGGTGAAAGGCAGTTCCTGACACAAAACACAAAAAAACATAATACAGGCATTGTCAATAAAACCTATAATAAGAGAAAAATTAACATTAACATAGATAAATAGCACAAAAAAAGGACAAAAGAGACAAGAAATATGATTTTGAAACCCAGCCAGGGCAGCCACCCTGGCTAAAACATGACACTGACACAGACAGACAGACAGACAGACACACTCCAAACATAGCCAAATCATGCTTTGTGATGCCTAAAATGTGTAAATCCATTTAAAACTTCAAAAATTACCTTGTTACATCAATGAAGCCTTATTGATAAATCTGCAAGCATTAAGTTTACTCCCCTGTCCTGGCATGATCAGATGTGAGTGCCTGCCTATGTTTAACTAGCTCCTAATAAGCAAAACAAAAAATCTTGAAAAAGGATATCAAACAAAAACAAACAAACTGGAATTCAGAAAATTATACTTGTTCAAAAAAATAGAATCATTACTTTTGAGGTACACTGAAAGCAATAGATGAACTGCTTCAAAAAATACAAGATAAACATCAAAATACAGATACAGACTTCAGTAAAGATCAAAAGAACTATCTTATCATTTTTCCATGCCTGCTTAGTCATGCAACAACTTTCATTGTATATTCATAGATGTAACGTTTTCATTAAAAAAACAACATAATGCGCAGAACAGCAAAAAATATTTATAACTGGCAGATTTAGCAAATTATGTGGTCTAAAGCTGCCCGTTGGCCTTGGTGTCACCATTCAGAATAATCCTTTCCTCTGCTATTCTATTATTTTTGTTCTTATCTAGCAATTAGTGGCAAATCAAGATATCTACATATAAATCAGAGATCTACAGTACTTGCATATGAGTACAGTCATGCACTCTGAATTTGCTTACGATGGGAATTATTACACACTAGCCATGTGTGCACAACTACGTTGCGCGTGTTAAAGTTGTCTGTGAAGGGCTCCCTGTTTAAACACGGCTGCTAGTCGTGAGCTGGGCCCTTCGTCGCACAGCATTATGATTTTTTATAAGGGAAACAAAATTACAAAACAAAACCCTTGGACATTGATTCGATAGGAACGGCATACTCAGACTGTCCGAATAGTAATTATGTGATGGTGGAGGAGCATTTCTGCTTCTCTCCGTTCACAGTCCGTCTCGTTTTCATGACGCTGTCATTTCCTCTCACGATCTAATCTCAACCTTTCTCCAATCTCGCAGGTTGCTTTGTGGCAATCCAAAGAGTAAGGAAGAACCAATGCTTCTTTCTTGAACTCCAAACGCCAACTGATGGAAAAATCACAGAAGTCTGTCCGACTTGTATACTCTGACTGCCGACTCCAAGATGTGGGTGAACATTCGATTTGGATGAAGTGCTGCCAACGACGGTCGATAGAAACACAAAACACCACAATCTCGACAACGAAGCAGGTGTCGACGCCAGATCTAAACACAAAGCACGGTGTCGATGCCAGACCTAAACACAAAGAGTGGTGTCGACGCCAGATCTAAACACAAAGAGTGGTATCGACAGTGTTTGTAAACAAAAGTAACAACCAAGGTGTTGTGTATTCAGCCAGTACAAACAGCACGTAGTCTCCTTTAGTTCAATCCTCTTTAATCACTACACTCCAACCTCATCCAACGATCCTCCCCCCTCACTTCCTCTCCTCCTCCATCACTACTGCCCTCTACTGAACACAGCAGGAACACCACACAAGGCAGTGAATTCGCAGACAAACAAAGATCAAGATCCAAATGAAGATTATATATAAAGATTGTGATGCTACGACTGAATTGAATGCTTCTGGCTTTAGATTTGCAGCACTTCTAGGCCATGGGTGCTAAGGTGAAGTCTGCTTGCATGGTGAATGACAATCATGGTGGTGGTGTATTGCAGATCATTAAAAAGGAGTGCCGCAGCACAAGGAAGCTGTGGTATGAATAAGCAAAGGTCATTATGCAAATGAGTACAAAGGGATATGTGCAAAAGAGTGGTCAAGAACAAAAGAAACGAGTCAAAACAGAAACGAGACCAAGAATTTAGAAAATAAAATGAACATGTGGTGATCAGATTCCACCTTAACCTGCTCCCTTACAGCAGATAAGCCTCATCTGAGTAGGCCATCATGACAAAATGCAGAATCAGAAGTTAAATAAGGCATGGCCAAGGCTGTGGAGACTTAGGTAGCATCTCAAAGTTATCAGGATAATACCTGGGGGTATGAAGGGCCTCCTATTCGCTATAGTTCTTAAAGTCAATGATGCAAAGATTCAGTGATTTTGAAAATTCCACTGTTCTTTCCCAAGAAATCCACCCTGGAAAACGAAGAACACACAAAGTCTGAAATATAAGCCAAAGGAAATATTTCAATAGCCACATCTCATGATCTAAATTATGTCATCTGTGTAACATCTTCTTACAGCTTGCTAACATCACCATCCTAAAATTAAATGTTTATACTCTATGGGATGGCTGGATTGGGCAAGATCTGTATTTGCCAGAGGTGCTTACCCTAAAGAGCTCTAAAGATCTTAAACTATGTTACTGCCTTTGTCATTGTATTCAATGGGAAAGAATTGTGTATGGTTTGCGAATTTGGTCACTGCATGCAGTATATGCAATCGACATTGTTCCTTTTTGTCCTTTATGATGGTCAGTGGCAATTCTCTAAGGGGGCCCCACCTTATGATTGTCAGTGATGATTTACCAAGAGGGAAAAACTGATGTCATGAACTGTGCCTCAAAGACACTAATATGGGGAAAGATTGGGTCATGAGAATAAAAGTTTGACTGCTTGGAAACATAAGGACTCAACTGATTTTGCATTCAACATCAATTAAATTCTACTTGTCTAGGGTAACATTCATTAATTCTTCAGCATTCTGATAGCATTTTTAATTACATGGGGAGATCCAGAAAATACACCTTCAGCAAATCTGTGTATATCAGGCAAATGCTTGGTACAGGTTTAAGCAGTTTGAGAATTAATCACAACTAAAAAAAAATGATGATTAAAAATAGTATGTCACAGTATATTTGTCAAAAAAGCAAATAAAGGTGTTTTAAGATATTGCATATGCATAGGTGTCATGACCTAGGAGTCACAAAGCATGAAAGTCCTAAAAGTACTTCCAAAAATGCCCACTAGAGGGGGAATCCTATCAAAAACTTCAACTAGACACAAAAGGGCCTCAGAATTTTTTAAAAATGAAAGATTTCTTCTTCACAGAAAATGTTCTTCAATAACAAAGAAGCTAAATTGAGCACAAAAGCAATAGGATTTGCCCAAAACAATAAGGCAATCCAATACAACCAAAATCCCCAATACAAATTCTCAAGAATAGTCAAAATACACATTTAATGTAAATTGCTTTTGATCTAAACCCTCTAAAACTTTGTAACTGTACAGTTAAAATATATCAAGTCAAATTAATATCTGACTGAAACTGCAATTTTTACAGGATGTGCTACAGGGTGAAATTGTGTTTATATATTATATATATATTCTATTATAATATGTGTTGACACATATTTTTAGGAAGTCACTGCACACTGTAGAGATTCTGAAGGACTGGAAAATGGCAAACATCATTCCATTATATAAAAAGGGTGACAGGGCAGATCCATGCAACTATAGGCCAGTAAGCTTAACATGCATCACAAGAATATTAATGGAAGGAATTATTAAGGATAAGATTGAGCAACACCTGGCAAGGACAGGAGTTATTCTGAACAGTCAGCATGGGTTCAGAAGAGGGAGGTCGTGTTTTTCTAACATGCCGGAATTCTATGAGGAGGCAACAAAAGGATATAATAATAATAATAATAATAATTCATTACATTTATATGATCAAAGTGGAGCATATGATATTATTTATCTGGACTTTCAGAAAGCATTTGATAAGGTTCCACATGAGAGGTTGGGCATCAAATTAAAAGAAGTGGAAGTTCAGGGTGATGTTTTTAGATGTGTGCAGAATTGGCTCAGACACAGGAAGCAGAGGTGATGGTGCGAGGAACCTCATCAGAACTGGCCGATGTTAAGAGTGGTGTTCCACAGAGGTCAGTGCTAGGGCCGCTGCTATTTTTAATATATATAAATGATTTAGATAGGAATATAAGTAACAAGCTAGTTAAGTTTGCAGATGATACCAAGATAGGTGGATTAGCAGATAATTTGGAATCCGTTATATCATTACAGAAGGACGTGGATAGCATACAGGCTTGGGCAGATTTTTGGCAGATGAAATTTAATGTCAGTAAATTTCATTGCAAAGCAGTAAAAGTCAGTAAAAGTATTACACATTGGAAGTAAAAATGTTAGGTTTGAATACACAATGGGCGGTCGGAAAATCGAGAGTACACCTTATGAGAAGGATTTAGGAGTCATAGTGGACTCTAAGCTATCGACTTCCCGACAGTGTTCAGAAGCCATTAAGAAGGCTAACAGAATGTTAGGTTATATAGCACAATGTGTGGAGTACAAGCCCAAGGAGGTTATGCTCAACCTTTATAATGCACTGGTGAGGCCTCATCTTGAGTACTGTGTGCAGTTTTGGTCTTCAGGCTGCAAAAAGGACATAGCAGCACTAGAAAAGGTCCAGAGAAGAGTGACTAGGCGGATTCCAGGGCTACTGGGTTGAATTATGAGGAAAGATTAAAAGAGCTGAGCCTATACAGTTTAAGCAAAAGAAGATTAAGAGGTGACATGACTGAAGTGTTTAAAATTATGAAGGGAATTAGTCCAGTGGATCGAGAGTGTTATTTTAAAATGAGTTCATCAAGAACATGGGGACACAGCTGAAAACTTGTTAAGGGTAAATTTCGCACAAACATTAGAAAGTTTTTCTTTACTCAAAGAACGATAGACACTTGGAATAAGTTACCAAGTAGTGTGGTAGACAGTAAGACATTGTGGACTTTCAAAACTCGACTTGATGTTTTTTTGGAAGAAATAAGTGGATAGGACTGGCGAGCTTTGTTGGGCTGAATGGCCTGTTCCCGTCTAGAGTGTTCTAATGTTCTATCCAAAATTTCCTTTATTCCTACTAATTGCCTGTTCCAGTTCAAAACAATACTCTTTCCTGTAAAATGGTGTTTTGCAATGAATATCAACAAAAACCAAGTCACTAGGAAAAACAAGAATTGCTCTATGGCACAAATGTTTTACTCACATGCAATTGTGTGTAGCATGTTCAAGAGCAAGAAGTTCCAGTGACCTATTAATATTAACCCCTGAAAAAAAAGAAAAAGACAACAACACATATTGTATACAGAAAAGTACTTAGTTAGTTACATAGTACTTCCAAAGTCTGGTAACACACTACACATGTCCTATTACAGGAAATTCTGAGAAGATACTCATTTAAGATATCCATGACATCGGGACATCCTTTGCAATAGTCAACAGGGCTGAATTTGGCCTTAAATCAGGTCAGTTATCTTGTAATGTGAGCCTAGCATTAGTCGGACATATATGTCTCTTTGAAGACAGAACACGCTACCTACTTGGGAGTATAGTGAAGAGGCTATCTTCTCAAGCAATAAATATGATGTTTTATTATTTTCAAAACCTTCTTTTACTTTTACACTTATGGTTGTCAATACAGGAAACATGTTTTTAAATATTGAATGGAGGTTAATTAAGTATGTTTCCACAAAGTCCATTTTATTTCATGCTTTTAGTTACTCTGTTTGAGGGTTCACACTGGTCATTTAAGAATTAGCTGCAGTTTGTAAAAGAAGCAAAAAAACAAATAGCAACAACACCTCATAATGGCAAATATTTCACACTTGGGAATGTGTATCCTACTTTCAGAAAATTCCATATTCTTCATGGTTTCCATTGTGTAATCAGGTTTGGAAACAAACATGGTCTGTTAAAAATCTTTCAAATTTTGTTCACAAATCATATAACCATACCCAGCCTGCAGTCTTAAAAATGCTGGTGCTTTAATGGCACTTTATGGTTCTTTACTGGTTCTCATAGAGCTATTGCTTGACTAAGCACCATTTCATTCTGGGAAGGGCTCTTTGCATATAAAGTTGGTCCTTTGTGCTTTGAAAAACTTCCAAATATGTAAAAGAAAACTCAAATCTTTAATGTTTGACACACCATTTAGCGGGATACTAAGAGATTAAGAAAACCTGGACGTAGCCTGTATTATTGTATGCAGCAGGAGTCCTTTTAAAACAATGAATCATTGGTATTTTGCAAATCTGTTACCATCTATTCATGGTTATTTACTGTAATGGAGCCTGCTGTGGATCAAAATAAATAAAGATTCTTTCTGGAACCTTCATGTGGATGAGTCTTTTGGAAACCCAAAATGCTTCCCACATGGCATCACACTGAAGAACCACTGTGGCACCTTTATTTTTAAGAGTGTGGGGTATACTTTTGTCAGATTCAGTAGTGTATGGTGCACAGACTTTAGCATCAATAATTTCCAATTGCATTGTTACAGATGAAGTTCAGATGCGATGAGCATACTGTAAGCCTCTTCACACAGACATTGCTTGTTACATGTTTATATGTCAAAGACTACATTTCCCAGGTACTCTTGGGAGAAATTCTAGTAGCAGTGTGGCTGCAGCTGTTTATTACACAGACTTTGTTCAGGATTTTTTTAACATTCTATTCACACTTGATTTTTTCATAACATTCTTTTACTTCAAATAATGAGATTTTAGCTGATTTCTTATATGTTTTGGGCAATTTATTAAACACAATTTGAAATTTTGTTCAATCTCATTCATCTCTCCAACTGTTATTGAACCTGCTGATATTGCTGCATAACAACATTTTGAATTATTATCAACACTGACATTTTGTGGCTTCTTGATATCCTTGTCACCATTTTGTGAAGGCTTCTATGACCCTTTCCATATTGTCCATGCCCATAGAAATAAAAAATCAAAAAAGAAATGTCCTTAAAGTCTTTTTGATTTCTCCTAGATAACAATAGGATCAGAAAGAAATAAAATGCAGATATGACCTCTATGAGCTCAGGCTTCACAGGTTTTTTTTCTGACAAAAAAGACCCCGGTAGTCTCACAAATGTCTCCTCTTGAGTTTCAGCAGAGATCTCAGCCAAGTCACATGATGGGCTAAGTTTTTCCAAGTAGTGTCTTGACATTTTTTACCATTTGAAAGTATTTGCATTTCATGCTTATAGCAATTACATTTTGCCTGAAGAAGGGGCCTGAGTTGCCTCGAAAGCTTGCATATTGTAATCTTTTAGTTAGCCAATAAAAGGTGTCATTTTGCTTGACTTCCCACTACATCCATAATGGCTATCCATGGTACAACACCCTAGTACTACATATGATGAAATGCAGGGACAGTTGTTTTTGGTAATAAAACGCTTTACTATAATTACAAAGCTGCAGTCCTTGCTTATGAGTAGTACAATTAGTTGTTCCAATTTATTTTGCTACTGCTCCAATTACTGTTGTTGATCAAACTTATTCTGGAAGAAAAGACAGACAGTGTGGTTAAGAGTTTGGACTTCAAACCCTCAGGTTATGGATTCAGATCCCACTACTGACACCATGTGAACCTGAGCAAGTCACTTCATCTGCTTGTGCTCCAGTTGGAAAAACAAAAAACATGTAACCAATCACGTCTTAAATGTTGTAAGTCACCTTGGGTAAAGGTGTCAGTCCAATAGTAAGTAAAGAATATGAGGTCTTCAAAGAGATTAGAGAAAGAGAACTCACAAAATATATTATGTCTTTCAAAGCAAATTCTCAATTTTGACTCCTTTTACCTCAGTTGTATCTCATGTCTCCTTTTTGTCTAAAGCTATTTCTCCTAACGAATTTTAGGAGAAACTTCTGGGACAAGGTTGATTCTTATATGAAACATAAATGAAAATCTCTTTAAAGTCTCATGAGCCGTCATCGATCAACCATTGAGCAGTAAAATTTTCCTATGGGTGGTCGCTGGTGATGTGACTCAGGGATAATACGACAAAATGCCATCATTATCCGATTATAAAAGAGGGTGACGCACTATAGCATGTATCCTGGTAAATGGTTTTGTGTGCTTATTTTCTTTTTTAACCTTTTTTAGTTTTTTGACCTCTTGCTTTGTATCTCTTTTTACTTTCTATGCTTGTTACTTTATATCATTTTGAATTTTCTGATTTTGAACTAATATTTTGCCTTACCTTTCATCCCCTGATGAGAATTTTTAAGTGTTTCTTTCAAGATAAATTTAAGTTTTTTTTTTTCCAGCAGATGCATAAAACATATGAGATGCAATGGGCACCATAGACAGACCTACACTGACGCAGCCATTTTCAATTCTTCCTGGTAAAGGTGACCACCTCCAAAACAAAGGTTCACAAAGGGCTTTAAGGCTGGCACTGCTGGCATAAAATGAGAAAAGTAAGCAGATTACACCAGGCTGAACCAATAACTTCTCCACTTCTCATCAAACATGTTTCATGGAATATTGCGTATGTTATAAAGTGTGGATTCAAAGTAATTTACAAGCATCCTCTTTTCATTTCATTTTCAATAACAGCACACTTCACTCCTGCACCCTCTAATCTAGTACACCCTAGAGCACCATCTACTGCTTTGCAGAATAACAAAAGGTTCATTTTGTTAGCTGTTTCTGTGGCATCACAGCAGCCACTTAACAAAGCCACCGCACTATGCAGTGGCACTCCTAGCTTTAATTATTTAATAGTCATTCGCAGCACCTGATATTTTTCTCAGTAACACGAGCTGTTAACTACACAAACCGAATAATACCGGGTTCTGACGGCTCGTATTGAATTTGCATTTTAGTCTCTCTGATAATGGTGATGACAGAGATGAGCAAGAAGGCCCCCATGGGATGTTTATTTATTGAACACAACCTGGCAGCACATGTTTTAAACGTATGGCTGTGTTAGCAGCATTAACTGAATTGGTAAAAAAAAAATAAAGGCTGCTCAACCCCACAAGGCTTTATCACTTCCTGCAGGCAGTTTTAAATGCGTACTGCTCTTCTGTGGCTAGTTCAGTGAGATGTTGTTAAAAGCCTTAAATGAATGACGAAATTAAAAAAGTGGCCAAGAAGAAGCAAATTATTAGGTGGCATAGAAAAAACATATCAAGCAAAAATGAACAACGACAACTGCAGTAAGTGAACTTTTATGCTGTTCTTCTAATGTACAAAACTTTCTTGTTGATCGCCAAACATGTTAAAAAATGCAGGGAAAAAAGAAATAAAGTAGATGAAACATTTCTGAGAATTAGTCTATTCCTAATAAGTAAAGCTCTAGATTTACATGACAAAAACATTAAATAAAAAGCACTGTTTTTTTTTTGTTTTCTCTGTTTTTTCACAGCTGCTGCATTTTTAATTCTGCCCCCACACCCTCCTGTTTTTCAAGTGTGCCTTTATTAGCGATTGAGGACTAGTTGCTATCAGCCATTCGAACAATGATAAAGGTCTAAGTCTTCGCACGCACACCTGTCACTGGTCTCCTGTGGCCAATTGCTTCCTTGCCGTTGCTTACAATTTCACCGTCAGGTGGCACAAAGAAAAATTAGACATCTTCTCTACTAAAGCTGAGCAGCTAATGTATACAGCTGAGGACTTTACGACAGTCATAACTACTCATTAAGAAATAAAAATAAAGTCTTTCAAACCTTCGCATGCAGACTGCACTTAACTCCCTGTCAGTGTGCAGTGAAGGGCTGCCCAACTGGTAAAAGATTCTCATGGGGAGATGCGGCTGCAGTTCAGCACAGAAATAGTAAAATCTTCAAGGATGATGGGAGTGAGAAAGCCACACAATCACCAGGAGTGGTCCTACGCATGCCAGTGTGTCTTGCTAATAAAGAGATTTTGACTAGCCACTCTCAAATAACTTAAATACTGTAAGTCTCAAATTATAGAGATTTTTAGTTATTCTTCCTGTTCCAAAGCACAGTAACGGTAGATGGAAATTTTACAGACATTGCAATGCCATAAAATTTTAAATCAGTTTCATCTGGTCAGGTCTGCAGGAGTCAGAGCCTATCACTGCAACAGTGGATGCAAAGCAGCATCCATACTTGGACTGAATGTCCAAATAACCTAACATACACTCACAGGACAAATTATTAGGAACTCATCTGATCAGCCAATAATGTGGCAGCAGTGCAGTGTATAAAATCATGCAGATACAGGTCAGGAGCTTCAGTGAATGTTCTCACCAAACACCAGAAAGGGGAAAAAATGTGATCTCAGCGATTTCCACTATGGCATGATAGTTGTTGCTAGACTGAGTATTTCTGTAACTGCTGATCTCCTGGGATTTTCACGCACAACGGACACTAGATTTTACTCAGAATGGTTTGAAAAACAAAACACATCTAGTGTCAGTTCTGTGGATGGAAATGCCCTGTTGATGAGAAAGGTCAGAGGAGAATGGCCAGAATGGTTTGAGCTGACTCAGATAACCACCCTAAACAACTGTGGTGATCAGAAAAGCATCTCAGAATGCACAACTGGTCGAGCCTTGAGGTGAATGGGATACAGCAACAGAAGACCACATCAGGTACCATTTGTGTCATTCAAGAACAGAATGCTGAAGTTGCAGTTGGCACTGGCTCATCAAAACTGGACCGGTGAAGCCTGGTCTGATGAATCTAAATTTCTACTGAGGCACACAGAAGGTAGGGTCAGAATTTGGTGCCAACAGCATGAATCCATAAACCCAACCTGCCTTGTGTCAACAGTCCAAGTTTACAGTGGTGGTATAATGGTGTGGGGAATGTTTTCTTGTCACACTTTGGGCCTGTTAATACCAATCAATCTTTGTTTGAATGCCATGGCTTATCTGAGTATTGTTGTTGACCATATGCATCCCTTCATGGCCACAATTTACCCATCTTGGCTACTTCCAGCATGATATCAAAGCAAAAGTCATCTCAAACTGGTTTCATGAAAATTACAAAGAGTTCAGAGTTATTCAGTGAAAAGAACACCTTTGGGATGTGGTAATGTGAGTGATTCAAATGTGCAGCTATCAAATCTGTTGAAACTGTGTAATTCAATCATGTCAAAATGGAATGGAATCTCAAAGGAAATTTTCTAACATCTTGCAGAATTTATGCCATGAAGAACTGAGGCTGCTTTGAGAGCAAAAGGAGGCCACATACAGCATCAGTATAGTGTGCCGAATAATCTCAGTGAGTGTATATAGCAGGAAAATCAAAGTACCCAGAAAAAAACCCACACATACACAAGGAAAACATTGAAATTAATTCAAACCAAGTATTCTGTGCCTATGAAGCGGCAATGTTAAGCACTGTGCCATCATTTCACCCACACATATAGTAAGTGCTTTAATACATTTCTGTGGCAACATGGAAATTTACAATTAGTTCAGAAATTCTCATGAATATCTAATATCTCTGATTCATCAGAGACAATAAACTCCAGGTCAGTTTAGATTGCACTTTGTATCTTTACTGATGATTTCCAGACAACAGGTGGCAGCACATGGCTGCAAGTTGAGAAAACCGGATCTATGTCTCCATTTTGAAGCTGAGCCTGGTAAGGGTTGGCATATGGCCATTACCCTCCTACTCATCTGCTAGAGGGCACCTAAGTAAGAACTTATGAAACTGTGCTGTCCTTCCAATGAAGTGGGTGTACTGACTTCAACAGGCAGCATCAATATGGTGTGAGAAATAAAATCAGTAGATGTTTGTGGTAAACTAAACCAGTTAAGGTCAAAACTGGGAGAGTGGGATTAGGGTAACAGAGCCCACAACAGGAGACAAACATGTTTTCAACATTTCAAAAAAGAAACGGTCAAACCATATAAACTTAGCCAAAATATAAGTGGAGGACTGTGGTCAAAGGGACAAAGATACATTTGTAATCAGAAATCAAGCTAAGATTTAAAGAAAAAAATTATGTTAGGCTGTTTGGTTTGTGCCCACAAACTAGGAAAGTGTATGATAACTTCCTTTATATCTACAACCCTGTTTTGTCAAGCATAACAAACATCCTGTTGACCTTGCCTAGAAACAGTGACAAAAAAGAGCAGAAAATGGCGGCACCCACAACAAAAACCAAATGGTGCATCAGGTGAATACAATTCAATACTAAAAACACTTCACGCTGTATTCCTTCACCTCTAAATCCCCCATTATAATATCTCAAATATTTTCAGAGGAAAGGGAATCACTATAAATAATTAAAGATGAACGCCTGACCAAGCCTCAAACTCCAATCAACCAATTTCACTCCAACCAGTTTCTTAATTAGGTGCTGAGTCTTGTTGTTAATTAAAGCCGTTCTTTAATTCCATGGCTTGTTGCTGCTCTCATTTTGCAATAGCATACATTTCCGAAAATGTTGAGCTTCTCTTTTCTAAGAGCAGTGTTCAAATGTTTTGGGGATATGAGCAGATGGACATTCCTGAGACCTTTGTCTTCCTTTATTTTCAGATATTGTATGATCGACACATTTTACTGGTTATGTTTTGGTTAATTTCATATCTCATTATTGTTTAGCTGCTAATTAAGGAAAAAGAAACATTAAGAGGTCTGCATCTTAAAGAGCAAGTCAATTACAATTAATTCAAAAGAATTTAATTAGCAGCAAAAACAGGTTACTAATTAAGAAAAGGGTTAGAATGAGAACCTGCAGCCCTCCAGGACTGGAGTTGGGGACCCCTGGCTTAGACTATAATGATTCCAAATATTTGATTTTTTATTTTACGTAAAATATTTTGTGCCATTCTGGTGGCATTTTGTTTAGTTTTTGGTGCTGCCATTTTGTGATCCCATCATCAAGACATGGCTTTCTAGTTGCTGGGGGTGTAGTTTCAGAGGTCATTAACTGACAGGTGAAAAGGTCAACATTGGCATCTATTTTCTTACCAAGCCCACGGATAAAGACAAGTGGGGGTCTTTTTTTTTTTTCTCTCAAGCATACAACTTTCTTGGCTGTGTTTTTTGACCATGATTTTGGGGTTTTGTTCTTTGGCTTGTTGAAAGTACGGCTTGTACTTTGGTTCTGATCTCTGAGTGTATCCTTAAGTCATTTCGTTTTCAAGTCCTCCTATTTCAAACAATACTGTTGAGGCGGATGGCTGTGACCTTTGCCTGGCCAGGACGCCCCTGTAATGGAAGGACCAGAGAAGAGGGCATTTTTAGGGCAATACCTCCCCCAGAACACAAGAGGACAACACCCTTGGCTCACAGCAGGGCCACGGGTTTTGAGCTTAGAAGCTCAACCCTGCTAGGGCCCGTGGCCACCACCAGGGGGCAACTGGATAGTTTTTGAGCCCTGGGTTGCAGCACTTCTGCCACACCCGAAAGTGCTGCCTCACTCCATTCGAGGAGCCAGAGTCGGGAGGAGGTGAACGAAGCTTGCTGGGAGGGGAGTGGAGGCAGCAAAGAAAGAGAAAGGAAGAAAGGACTGTGTTGTGCTACTTATGTACTGTACAGTACTGTGCTGTGTAGTGGGGAGCAAAGGGAAAGGGCGTCCCCATTATAATAAATGTGTGTGCTGGACTTGAACTTGTGTCTGCCTCTCTGTGTCAGGGTTAAGGGGGCTGTACGCACCCCGGGTTCCACACCGTCTCTACATTAAAGACAGTAGAAGGTGTTACAAAGAGTTAGGATTGCAGTTGTAGCCAAATTAAAGGTTTGCAACAAAATCAACATATACTGCTTAAAGAAAGGAAATTAAATATTGGCTCTTAGTGTTACAAATCCCTTGCTAATACCACTGTTTACGAGATTATTTATACAATACACTCACCCCTTCAACACAACTTCCTTCTCATCTAAAAGTTGATATTAAAATTTAGATACATAGTAACAAAACATACTATATTCCAGCATACAGAAATGTTTCACGTGATACGTCTAGCACAGGACATGTAGCTCCATACAGTGATTATAATGAATACCAAAAGAGTAAAATATGAAAGACATCCAGTTGAATCAGGTGTAACACCTCTGGTGAGTTCAGACTTTACATTTGATGTTGTTTCTAAATTCTAAGCAGGTCACTTTTGCTGCAGATGAGCTTCCTGTGACTCATTAAAGACTTAATTTCCCACAGCCCTTTGTAAAGTTTCAGAGCCTACTGTGGTTTCAATTTAAAAATGCTATCAGTCACTACACACACACTTTTTTTTAGCATTTTGCAATATATTTTTATCCCTGGACTCTGAATAACATGAAAGAGGCAGAAAATAATGCAACAGTCACATGCAGGAGGGAGGAAAACAAAGGTACCAGATATCAAATGATTTCCAAACCTCTTTTTGCTTTCCTATGCAAGTGAAGTGTCCTGCCTGTCAGATGGGTGGCTTTGCCAAATGCTCCTTTCACACTTTCCATCATTTTTCTTCTTCATCTTCTGGTGTCACTTCTTCTCTCCCTCCCAACCTTACCTAAATTCACCTTCCATCTATAAGCATGCTGGAACATTACCTTGAAGGAGGGAGCTTTTCAGTCTTAGCCAGATATGACATCTGGAGATATCCCCTTAGCACTTGGGAATCAGGATTGCTTTCCAAATGGCCTAAAGACATCGCTGTAGCGCATTCTCCTTAACTGTACCCAAGCTCATGATAATAATGACTCCATTAACCTATCAATCTGTTTAAGACATCAGGAAACTTTTCAACACATACAGGAGAAACAGAAACCCACCCGCACTAAACCTGAGATCCTTGCTGCCTATCAGACTCTATTTTGCCTACACTGTATTTTTGTTCTTCTTGGAATAATTACTTTTGAGAAACATTCTTTGAATTTATGGAATACTGAATCCTGGTGATAATCCATCCAACATTCTGGGATGACATAAGTTATCCCTTCTAGTGCACAACTGTCTGTTTCTATCAGAGCGCTGCTTAACCCTGCACCTGTTCTGTACCCCACACAACAGACTGCAATTTTCACCTACTGTAACTGTAAAATAATATTACACTAATAACAATCAGACCTGCAATACTGAAAGAAAGGTGCTGCATATGACGGTCATGAAAGTCAGCACCCCAGGTTACTTCACCAAGGTTGCTGCAATGTCCTTCGCTGCCATCCAGTTTCATCACAGCTATTTCCCTGACAGAGATACCATAAGCACAATGTGGTGGAGAAACCCTGCTCCTTCAATTCTCTGATCATGCATGATTTTCTGTTGTGCGCAGAGTATAGGACTGGAACTTGCAACGAACCCAATCATTTGGCCATTGCAATGTGATTCACTGTCACCACTGACCTTATGCTTGCCTCACATGCTCTGCCTGTCAACCACAGCAGATGGTCACATCTCCACTTGCCATGAGAGGGACTCAAAGACCAATTTCGAAGCCATAGTAGTCAGCATGTCCAGTTCATGGGTTGTGTTATACATATCATGGCATCAGCTGTTGACTGAGACTGTGCCACTGTGATTTTCCCTGTCAGTGGTGCGTGGCACCATGTTTTTTCCTGTAAGCCACAGGCCACACCTGCATCTCCACTTGCCATGAGAGGGACTCAAGGCCCAATTTTGTGGCTAAGATAGCCCACAGATCCAGTTTTTGTGTCATGTTACACGTATCACGGCATAAACTGTTCATTGAGACCAAGATCAAGGTTCAAGGCTCAGGGGCCCATGAGTTTTTATGCCACAGAAAGACTACTCTTAGTTTTTATATGCAATATATACAATAGATAGCATTTCAAACCTTCTTAATCTAATTCAGAGTCACAGGTAGCCTTAGCCTTCCCAAGCAGCACTGGGCATAAGTCAGAAAACAGCCTTGAAGAAGATACATCACAAGGCCCACTCACACACATTGGGGCCACTTTTGGAATTACCAACAAACTAATCAGCACGTCTTTAGGACTGTAGGAAGAAAATCTCAGTATCCAGAGTAAAACTCATTAAAGCACTGGGAGAAGGTGCAAACTTCACACAGACAGCCATCAGGGTTGAGATTTGAATCGAGAACTCTGGATGCCTAGATGTGGCTCCTGCCATTAATGTATATATGTACATAAAACATTTACTATTAAATCCCTTTTGAATGCTGCATGTAAGACAAGGAAAAAACTTATTTATAGGCGTGACTGAAAGTGCGCCTGGACATCATGGCTTCTAGTAAGGTTTCCATCGAAGATGTGTGATGCATATAATGATTGATAAAGTGTTTACATACCATTTTTCTAATGCAATAGGCATTAGATGCCTTCTCCATTCAAAAACAAGTTGACAATTGAGTTTTTATAATAATATTACTTACAAATTTCTCAACTCATTCGCAGTGTCTATTCCTAGTTAACTGGGATTGAGTCCATCTTATACTGTATTGTCTTTGGCGGGTTGTGGTTGTGGTGGTGTTCTTCCTTTTTGGGGTGAAAGGAAGTTAATTGAAGTTTGTAGGCCTCACTTGTGTTTTAAATTGTCCTGGGCATATCTGACATCCCTCTCCTTATGGATGTCTAGGGGTCTGGTGAACTCTTTTGCACTTCCCAAGGCCTTTCTGGGCATGTGGTTCTTTGATAATTTTGAACCATTTCTCTTCTGAAAAGGAAAAAGGCAATATTTTGAGTTGTCCAAAGTTCCTTATCATATTCCTCTGGGGTTCTCCCTATGTCCCTGACTAAGATTTCACAGAAGGTCAAATGAACTGTGACATTGGGTATAATGGGTATGGTAACTAGAAAGAGCTTTATAGTCCAAAGGCCCAAGTTAACAAATACACCTGACAAAAGAGCAATAAAAAAAACCCTAGATGGCAACTGGAGAACAGATGCATGTGTTTCTGCTGATAAGCAAAGGCAGGCAAGTGGAAATTTGATAAAAAGTGCAATTCCTCCAGGGTCCCATAGGAGTATCTGTGGAGTAGCAGCTCTGGAGTTGTGTAGGATGCTGCTGGGTCTGGAAGGGATTCAGGGGATTTATGCCTGGTTTTAAAATTGCTCCTGCCACAGTCCAAATCATGGAGGTGATCTGAGTGAAGGACCACCAGCAAGGAAAGGGAGAGGCTCAAGTTTTGTTTTTTTAGTTTTTTTTGTGGTATCAGGGGAATGGAGAAGCCACCTCAGCAGGTAGATAGTATCTGTCTCTTGTGCATAGCCAGACCTAATATAACATTTTGTTTGATTTTTTAAGTATTATTAGACGTTATATTCCCCTTTTTGTTTTGAGCTAATAAACCATCTATTGAATTCAGTTTAGTTGTTACTGTTTATTCCAGAATGGAGAAACCTGTTGTGATATTCCCTCTTAAAAGATATTCTGTTCAGCTTCTGTTCTAGTGTTGAACTGAAATTAACAGACTTTTTGATCACACTGACTCATATGTAACGTCTACATTTCAATAATACCTTTTTTATTGTTTATGTCATGCATTTTTTCCGTCACTTATGTTTCCCACAATTATAACATCTCTGTATATGATGATTAATTTTGGTATTTCAGAAGTCAGCTGTCACACACTAGTCACTCCACAACACTTGAAAAGCAGTGGACACCGATTCCTGTGAGTGTTTTAGCTACAACATGTTTTCATAGCTTTAATTCATCCTTCTGCCCCAATTAATTAACTTTTTCTCGAAAAAGTGGGTTGTACAGCTATTTGAAATCAAATTTGTGAATTACACAGAAGCCAGGATCAAAGGGGTTTGTTCTTCAGGTGTTCCAAAGCTGTGACTGTTGAAGATGTCAAGTGTTGCATGTTGACCAGATAGAATGTCACTACTAAAAATGTGCTTAGCAGTTAACAGGCTCACCTGTCCATTAACAACATTACTGATCAATCTGCTTCACTTTCCTCATCCAGGTAGCTGCAGCTAGTGCAAAGCTACACCATAATTCACATAATCTAGCAATCTGTGTCCTCTGTGCAGTTTGATTAATGTCACACATTTGCTGGTTGTTATGTTTATAACAATAAACAAAATAAAGTTGAAAATGAAGGTCCTACTGAAGTGAATGATTGTTGGACAGGATTCCTCAAGATATGAAAGCTTTGTTTCTGAACAAAACTGCAGAAAATCCAGGCAGCCCAATGAGGAGCAGGGTACATGGGATGAGTGGGTAGCATCTGTCTAACTGCAGAAGAGTTTAGTACAAGCGTTTGTTTTCTTATAAAGCCTTTCATGGTCATGCCATGCTTTTCTTACATGCATACCTGGTATGCTTTCTGGGTTCATGTTTTCAGGAATCTGCTCATTCCAGCCTACATTTCTTTGTCATCTGTTATTCTATGCATACTTTCAGTTCTCCAAAGATGCCTGAGAGCTTTCTCTACCCGCTGCTTTCAGGCTCCTTGCATCCTGGAATTGCATTAAGCGGATATAGAAAATGGATGGATGCAGAGGCTAATCTGATCGGCTCCATTTTCTGCTCTGTGTGACTCTTCCCGCCGTGATTATCCCCAATCATATTTGCAGCGTGTGGATTTCACTGTCTCAAGTCGGGTATTTTTAGCACCACATTACGTAAATTTTCAGGCTTTCATTTAATTCTGCAAGCTGGAAGGCTCAAGACTGAGCTCATGCGTCGGTGGCCTAAGGGGGTTAGCAGCAGGAAGTTGCTTATCCACCTTAATTTGCAACTCATTTTTCAACCTGATTTTATACCCAGACTCCACACTTATTATCTTGGGTGACTTTAACCATTCCACTTTGGTATCTGACCTCCCCAAATACAAGCAGCTGGTGAATTTTGCTGCTACAGAGGGAAAAACTCCATATGAAGGGCCTCCTTGGGCACCACACTGGACTACTTCGGGTCCCTTCTTAAAGAGAAAAATTAAAGTCAGCTAAATTAGGAACAAAAAGTGTGCGAGTGAACTAGTGAGGTTATAGAGAGACTACTGGACTCCACAGTTTGGGGTATTTTCGGAGACGTCTGTATTGGATTAAATGAGCTTACGGACACAGTTACGTCTTACATCAATGTCTGCCAGGAAACTTGCATTCCAACAAAAACAACTATCAAATACAGCAATAACAAGCCATGGGTTTCCAAAATACTGAAAAACTTACTCTCAGCTAAATAAAAATCTTATAAAAATGGAGATAAAGCTGTGTTAAAAAGCCAAATATGAGCTAGACGGAGCAGCTAAGGGTGGCAAATGCAAATGTAATGAGAAGCGTGGACCACATTTTTCCACCAGAGATTGTTGCTCTGTCTGGAAAGGTCTATAAATGAGTTTTGTGAATTCCAGATGTGAGAGGAAACTGGTGCACTCAGAGTGAACTGGTGTGAACACACAAGAGGAAAGTGTAAAGCTTTACACAGGTCTTTGGAGCTGTAGGGCAGCTATTTCAATAAAATATTTAAAAGTATATGTAGTCTCTATATACATACTGTACATTATATATATATATATATATATATATATATATATTGTAACAGATGAGGCTTTTGTCCACCTCTTGAACCCTCAGGTACCACTCTTCAGACCAGGTGAAAGTACAACAATATTTTATTTTATTATTGTACAGTAGTGCACCAAGCACTCTCCTCCACACACTCATAAACACAATAAACAATTCTCTCTATAAACCACAATCCTCCACTCCCAGACACTTAGCCCACCTTCAGCTCAGCTCAAATGTCTGGGCTTACCCATACAAGGGCATACAAGAGTCCATGAGGCCCTTCACAGCGACTCCTGGCGGCCCCCAAGGTATCCAGCAGGGCTATGTATAGAAACTACAGAGTCCATGAGGCCCTGCTGGAACTCGGGGCACCAATATGCTGTCCGGAGGGCTCCTCCTAGCGGCCTGGGGGTGAGGGCCGGACTGGAAAGCCGGCAATCCTCCACAGTTCCCCCCTCTCAGCGAAGCCAACTGGGGCGGAGCGTTGATCCCCGCGAGGGACGTTCTCCTCCAAGAGGACGCGTCGTCCGGACCCTGGCGACGATGTCGAGACCCCCCAGCGAACCTTGGGGGAACAGTGTAACGGTTAATCCACCGCTCCCCTGTCCTCCGGGGACAACTTCGCCATAGGTGGCCCGGTTGACGGCAGTTGTAACACCGCCGCCGTCCTCCTGGTCGCCTCTCTTCTTGGGACCTAAAACACCTTGGAAACTCCGTTAGGGTTAGCTCCGCCCTATCCTCCGCCAAGGAGGGAATTATAGCAGCTTTGCTGCTCTTTGCCCTTTTTTTTATTGTGTTAGGAGACCCTCGTTTTAATTCGGGGATCTCCTGCTTTTTCTGGGGCTTGTGCACAGCGTGAGGCTCTCTATGGAAAAGAGAGAGCCTCTTTGCTGTTTGCACGCCCGTTGTCCTATGTAAACTCAGAGGCGGCGTCATTAGTACCGTATCGCTCCGGGTAACAGCACTATTCAGCTGCCCTGGGACGATCGGTACTTCCCCCGCCCCTTCAGTAACCAACGGTAAGCCCTTCATCAGACCGATCGGGGTCTGGAGTGGCGTTTCGTTCCGGGGACCTGCGTCAAACGCAAGCCCCGGATGGATCGCTTCCACGCCTGTCCAGTCAGTCATCACGCCACACTCTACTGTCGGGCACACAGCGCTTTGGCAACCGCAACTTATTAAACGCGGTGCCGATTCACACTGCGTCCCCTTATTATATACGCCGCAGATTTCACTCACCTGCACCGCCGAATCAATCGAGGCCGGGGCTTCACGGCCTAACCGCCGAAGGTATTCATGTAGTCTCCTCAGCGGCGTTTCGACCGTGGCTCCCAGCTCCTCCAGCCGTCTCCTCAGGTCCTTGATCCCCTGGAAGACAATATTTAGGGGCTCGAGACACTCGTCGAGCTCCCCTAAGTTTATAAAGTTATTTGTCTCGGCCGGCAGTAAGGCTACTTCCTTATTTTGGTCACCTGCCGACCGGCAACCAATGAGCACGTCCACTCCTGGCACATGCTCTGCTGGGCTTCGCAAGGCCTCCTGGGATTTGGAGTCTTTAGAGGAACGGGTAGCCTCCCGCGGCTGGCTGCGGTCTGCCTTTTTAATTTTGCCGGCAGACACTACAGTCACTTCCCGCTCCTCTTTACCTTCATTCAGTGTTGGCGCTGCTTCGCTCGCCGCCCCCTTCCCCTTCAGGGAGCGCAGACGCGTTGGGGAATTATTGACCTCACCGACGGCTCCAAACCGACCTTCTTCCTGGTTGCCGTCGCGCGAGGTCACGTGGACGCATTCCACGAATGGGTTGACCGCTTCCATCCGACTTCCAACCCGACTTGCCTTCTGGGTATCGCGGCCATCTTGCCACGGTACGAGGCAGGTATCCGATCCAGCGGTTGTTTTCCGAAGGCAGGCCTCTGCAAAATAGGAATTAAATATCCCCTGCCCATCGGGCGTTGCCCCGGCACATACCTCCGGATTTTCCCGCTGTATCCCCGATTCGTTCAGGGCTGTTGACGCAGCCAATTGCTGGCAGCCTACTTGCAACTGCGCCCTTCGGACTTGCTCAGCCTTTATCGGCTGCTGGTCCCCCTCACACCCAGTTAGGTAAGTCCAGTACAGCTCGGCGTCGGTCGCGGTCTTCACCCAGTTGGTGTTGGGCTTCTTCTTGCCAGACCTTTTCCCCATTGCAGCTGACTGCGTGTCACGGCTCACAATAGCAGCGCTCTTGGTCGTGGGTGGAGTTTTCACCTCCGCGGTTACTTGAGGGACCTTCTTAGGGTTCTCTGCCACAACAAATTTAATTTGTAATGCAGATCCTCTGCCTCCAGACAGCCAGAGTATCCTGCCGACTACGCCAGTGTAACAGATGAGGCTTTTGTCCACCTCTTGAACCCTCAGGTACCACTCTTCAGACTAGGTGAAAGTACAACAATATTTTATTTTATTATTGTACAGTAGTGCACCAAGCACTCTCCTCCACACACTCATAAACACAATAAACAATTCTCTCTATAAACCACAATCCTCCACTCCCAGACACTTAGCCCACCTTCCTCCCAGCTCAGCTCAAATGTCTGGGCTTACCCATAGTCCTTTTATAGCCCCCGACCCGGAAGTGGTTCCAAGCCAAACTCACAAGTCCGTTTTCCTTCCGGGTCAGGGCAAACAGTCCTTTTCTTCATCCCGGGAGCACGTCGCGTCTTCCAGTCACGTGACTGAGATGCACTCCCGGGTTATAGGGCATACAAGAGTCCATGAGGCCCTTCACAGCGACTCCTGGCGGCCCCCAAGGTATCCAGCAGGGCTGTGTATAGAAACTACAGAGTCCATGAGGCCCTGCTGGAACTCGGGGCACCAATATGCTGTCCGGAGGGCTCCTCCTAGCGGCCTGGGGGTGAGGGCCGGACTGGAAAGCTGGCAATCCTCCACAATATATATATATACAGTATATATATTGTCGCAGTAGATGTCTTTGTCCACCTCTTGAACCCTCCGGTACCACTCTGAACACCAGGTGAAAGTACAATAACTATTTATTTTACTATTGTACAGTGCACAAAGCACCCTCCACTCTACACTCATATAAACAATTCTCTCGCAATAATACAATACTCCTCCTCGCCCAGACACTTAGCCCTCCTACCTCCCAGCTCAGCTCAGTGTCTGGGCTTTCCCACAGTCCTTTTATACACACTGACCCAGAGGTGTTCCTGTCCAACAGTCCACAATTCCTTATTCCTTCCGGGTCAGGGTAAACAGTCCTTTTCCTCAACCCGGGAGCACGTCGTTTCTTCCTGTCACGTGATGATGACGTACCCCCGGGTTATAGGGCACATAAGAGCCCACGTGCCCCCCTACAGCGACGCCTGGTGGCCCCCAAGGTATCCAGCAGGGCTGTGTGTAGAAACTACATAGTCCATGAGGCCCTGCTGGAATTCGGGGCACGTCTACGCTGTTGGGAGAGCTCCTCCTGGCGGCCTGGGGGTGAGGGCCGGAATGGGAAACCGGCAATCCACCACAATATATATATATATATATATATATATATATACTGCATGTATATATATCTATATATATATATATATACATACAATACACATATACATTATATATTCATTGTCATATTGAGAGACAACCTCACGTTTCATTTGATAGTAATTACATTTACACATTTGGCTGACACCTTTATCCAAGGTGACTTAACGATTGCTTGATGTAATTGGCTACATTTCTTTTGGTTTTCCAATTAGAGCACAGACAGGTCAGGTGACTTGACCTGGTCACACAGTGTCAGTAGTGGGGTCTGAAGTCCAAAGCTTTAACCACTACACTACACTGCCTGCCTCCATGCCAAGGCTTGGCGCTACCATTTAACCCCTCTCTTCCACCCTCCTCTGCAGAAAGAATGATTGATGGTCTGACCTCTAATGACATCATTTCTGCTTCCTGGTCTATTGAACCCGCCTCTTCCTCTGAGTTTCCTTTATAAATCACCATCTTGGGGCAGTTGGACGATGGCTGTCTGAAGAAGACTTCTTTTGTTCTTTTTTGTTACAAGCATCATCATAATATACGGGGATCAGTTCATTCACCCAGACCTTTATGATCTCTTTTTGTCTGTTCTTTTACACTATGTATCTTGTGAAATGTAGAAAAGTACAAAGTGCTAAATGGAGGCAACAGGAATGTCCATTATAAATACAAGATGGGAGACACTGTCCTAAAGGAAGTAACCTCTGAAAAGTATTTAGGGGTTTATGTTGACACAACATTTTCATCATCTAAGCAATGTGCAGAAGAGATTAAAAAGGCAAATAAAACATTAGGTTATCTCATATAAATCAATGATATTTTGCTCAGACTATATAATGCATTTGTTAGACCACATCTGGAATACTGCGTGAAGTTCTGGACACCACGCTATATGAAAAATCTCGCAGCACTTGAAGCTGTGCAGAGGAGAGCAGCCAGGCACGTCCCAGGAATTAAGGACATGTCCTCCACTGACAGATTCAGAGAATTAAACCTATTAAGTTCCAAACATAGGAGATCGTGTGGGGACCTAATCCAGGTTTTCAAAATTCTCAAAGGCACTGATAAAGTAGTCTCAGCACTACCTTTTCACTACATTGGAGAAATTTGGGTTTGGCCCGAACATTTGTGCGTGGATCAAACTACTGTATACCAATCCAGAAGTTTCAGTTTGTATTAACAACATTATTCAGATTACTTAAACTAGAATGTGGTACCAGACAAAGATGCTCCTTGTCACCACTACTTTTTGCCATCGCCATTGAGCCACTGGCAGTTCACTGTCGAAATGCTTATGAGATAAATGGGAATATCAGAGAAGGACTTGAACAGAAAGTTTCTCTATATGCAGATGATATGGTATTATATATATCAGATCCACAAAATACTGTGCCTGCAGTCCTAACAGCACTAACAGAATTTCAAAAGATTTCTGGTCTCAGAATTAATTTGAATAAAAGTGTGCTCTTTCCAATGAATTCTCAAGCATACAATATTAGATTGGACACCTTCCCTTTTATCATTGCAGATCAGTTTAAATATCTAGGGGTAAACATCACAAGTAAACATAAAGCTCTTTATCAACAAAATTTCACTGTCTGTATGGAAAAAATTAAACAAGACTTGTATAGATGGTCAACCCTTCATCTCACTCTAGCTGGAAGAATTAACATTGTTAACATGAATATCTTTCCTAAGCTTCTCTTTTTATTTCAAAACATTCCAACATACATCAATAAATCATTTTTTAAGAAATTAGATTCAACCATAACCTCATTTATTTGGAATTCAAAACATCCACATAGTCAAAGAGTGACCCTACAAAGGCCAAAGACAGAAGGTGGCATGGCTGTACTCAACTTCCAGTTTTATTACTGGGCAGCAAACATACAAACTATAAAAACCTGGACATGGACAGAAATAGATGAACATACACAGGCTTGGTCCGCAATACAAATAAAATCCTGCAGTACTTCTTTATATTCCTTGCTTTGTACACCAATAAATACAAGTTATCGCCAATATACTAATAACCCAATTGTGCTTCACTCACTCAGAATATGGAACCAATGTAGAAAGCATTTTAAGATGGAGAATCTTTTATCTGTGGCACTTCTGCATGAGAACCACCTTTTTCAACCCTCGCAAACATATGCAGTTTTTAATATCTGGAAAACATTTGGGATTAAATCACTTAGAGATCTGCACATAGGCAATGTCTTTGCATCCTATGAACAATTACATTCCAAATTTAACTTTCCAGTAACACATTTCTTTCACTACCTTCAAATTAGAAACTTTGTTCAACAGAACCTGCCCATTTTTCCTTACCTCCCACCTCCCTCTATGCCGGAAAAAATATTGATCAGTTTCGAGGACTCAACCAGCATTTCTGCAATATATAAAACCATTTTACAGTCCCTCCCTTTCAAAGATCTAAGAGGACAATGGGAAAAGGATCTCTCACTCAACACCTCAGAAAAGGAGTGGAAGGTAGCAATGCAGAGAATTAACTTGAGCTTCATATGTGCAAAGCATACAATTATTCAACTCAACATTATATATTGAGCACATCTGTCTCATTTAAAATTGTCCAAAATGTTTCCAGGGCAAGATCCAACCAGCGAACGCTGCAATCAAGTTCCAGCCTCACTGGGTCACATGTTTTGGGCCTGCACCAAATTAACATCATTCTGGACCATAGTATTACAATCCCTCCTAATCCACTAACAGCTGTGTTTGGTGTTCTTCCAGATGGGCTTAAAGTGGAGAAGGACAAACAAACTGTGATTGACTTTACTACACTATTGGCACGCAGACTTATTTTGCTAAACTGGAAGAATCCTAATTCTCCTTTTTTAAGTCAGTGGGTAACTGATGTTTTATACTATTTGAATTTGGAAAAAAATCTAATTCTCACTTACAGGATCTGTGCAGAACTTTTTCAAAACCTGGCAGGATCTGATCAATAACATTTTAGAATAAGCTTTTAAAGCACAGAGGAAGCAGATTCTCTCCCCATTTCTTTTTCGTCTCCTTTTATTTTTAATCACTTATTAATTCATCTATTTACTTATTTTTACTAGCTTTAAGTTTTACTCTTGATTTGTTTTCAATCCTATTTTTGTAAAAATTGATCTATTTGTATGGAATGTTGTGTGATTACAATAAAATCAATAAAATTAAAAAAATAATGATAATAAAGTAGACTCAGCAGAATTCTTTCAATTTAATGGTGAATCATGTGCTTGAGAACACTAGTGGAATTAAGGGGAAAGCATTTAGGACAGAATCCAGAAAGTATTTCTTTACATAAAGAATTGTGGGAATCTGGAACAAACCACCAAGACACGTAGTTGAAGCAGAAACCCCGACAACCTTTAAGAAGAATCAGGATGAGATTCTCGGACAGCTTACTTATTAGATAAACAAATGAACTGAGTGGTCTACTCTAGTTTGTCAATTTTTTTAATGTTCACTATGTTCTTTACTGTATATGTGGATGTATGTAGATACAGTATTTACTTAGATTTAGATATTGTTGGACTCTATGGGGTGCTCTTAGAGGGTACTTAAACTCAAATTAAAAACAAAGGAGGTCAGATCACACACTCACACTCAAATATGTATTAGAGGCTTAATATCCATCCATCCATCCATTTTCCAACCCGCTGAATCCGAACACAGGGTCACGGGGGTCTGCTGGAGCCAATCCCAGCCAACACAGGGCACAAGGCAGGGAACCAATCCCGGGCAGGGTGCCAACCCACCGCAGGAGGCTTAATATAATTTGAGAAAAGCACAAAAAATAAAACAAATTAACAAATATTCTGACCCTCTGAGTCCACCTATACAGGCTTATCTGCCATCTATCTAGTGGGGTGACTAATCCACCTCCCACCGTACTCCTCACTAATGCCTTCTTTACCACTCTCACCACCATTCTAGTCTCTCTTCTTTCTGCCAGTCAGGAGCTTGCCATGCCTTGTCTTCTTAGCTCTCATTTCCCAAAGAGGCTTTATTTCCTCATCTAGGCCATACACAATTACATCTGAGAAAGTGCTACTCTACATTTTAACTGAGGACATCTGGCTAAAGCTGAACCAACTAGTTTCTAGTTTCTCTGCTAACCCAAACCTAGAAGCATTGTCATTATCTGTTGTCACACACGTGCGAATAGGAGTCAACCAAAGGGCTTGAATAATGGCAATTCCACATCCGATGAGGGGGTGGCGAGGTGCACTAAGTGTCTCTCTTGATCCTTTGCAGACCATTCTTGGGAAATCCCACAGGGTTCTGGCGCCTTGGATGATGTCACTGCCAGCTCCGGAGTCTTGGATGATATCACTTCCGGCCCCACCTCTGATGGCATCACTTCCGGTCCCGCCTCTGATGAAGTCACTTCCGCCACTGGCCTATAAAGCCGCCATTTTGTCTGTATTCATCAGTTCTGTTTTGGACTCAGTCAAGTAAACAATGCTCTGTTCTACTAAAAGCCTTTTTGCAGCCAGAGGACATTATACGGGTGGCTGCCCCAAACCTTTATGAATGTCTAAGTGTCATTCTTGTCACACTGTTTAATTGAATATTCTTATGTATTTTGGAGCTTTCCTGTCTAGTTAGTAGTACTAGGGTGTTGTAGGGTGTTGGTATTACATCTTGCCTGAAGAAGGGGCCTGAGTTGCCTCGGAAGCTTGAATATTGTAATCTTTTTAGTTAGCCAATAAAAGGTGTCATTTTGCTTGGCTTTTCTCTGTCTAGTTAGTGTAAATGTTTTATCACAACTAAGCAAATACTTATATAAATTTAACATCACCATTAACTCACTAAGAATGACTCTCACACTTCCATCCCCTTATTGTTAATGCAAGGGTCAGAGGCATTACCATATAGTTATTACACAGGTAATAGCCATAAACTGTTAATAAAGACTTAGATATTGCCCATAAAATATAATTCAATCACAAAGCAAATCAATTTATGCTTCTTGCAGCAGACACAGGTCTGTCCAGTGTGATGTTTTTAGTCTGCTCTTCTGACTGTACCTTGGCGTCTGTCTTGATCATTTGATCTGTTACCCAGTAATTATGAGCTTCTTCAGCTATCACAGCAATGTCTCCTGGTTTGAAATTCCTTCTTGGTCTAAGCCATTTTAGCCATTCTTGAAGTGTATTGGCAAAAATTGTTGACTTCATCTTATCCCAAACAGATCAACAATTTATTCTATTTGTATTCCTAGGGTCTGCCTTAACCCCTTCGATGCCTGCTTTTGAATGACTGCGCAGTCCCCATTAACGTATCTGGGATTGCGTGCCTTCTAGCATCCTGAGGAAATATTATGCATTTCGACTCATGTCTCTTCTTCCACTGACCTTTACTGTACCCCAGTATAACAGATGTATGGGACCTCCAGTTGATGCATCGACATACACTGCCAATGTACACAGCCCTGACTCTTTGGAACTGACTAAACCTTGAATGGTCCTGTTCCTATACTGTGGTGCTCTCAATCACTGCATTGCCTGCTCTGCTCTAATGTTCTATTATAATGTGTATATATAGTTTTCTAAAAACAAATATATTTGTGGCTCTGTTATTTGCATGCCTCCTGTAGTATCCCTTCTCATCTTTCTTTTCTTTATTATCTTTATTAAAAGCCAAAAGAATAAAATAATAGCCCAAAGCTTGGCGCTCTCCCCCTTCTCACCTTTGATGTTGGGTAATAACTGTCACATGTGAGAACGACTTGCAGGCTTACAATAACACAATGGGCTGTAAGTCTGCTTTTTTTTTGTTTGGTTTTAAACCTACCCGCTTTGCTTCTTGGGGAAACATGGTGACTTGTTCTGAAACCTGCACATATTCTTAACACATGTTCAGCAGCGGCCCTTCAAGACCATGAGAAAACAGTCATCAACAAAGTGAAAGCTGTTATCTTACTCCTGCAGCTTGTTACTTTCACTTTCTGAAAATCCCAAAAAAGGAGAACTTGTTTTACTTGACATTAATGAGTCCATTATAAGATCTGTCTTGTCACCGGTGCTCTAGCACCCCTCAGCCTTAAACTGGAAAAAGTGGCTCCATGCCTAATCCTGGTGTCTGTGTGAGTTTGCTTTAAAAATATACAAATAATATTGGAAAGGTTCCACAGTCTCTGTCTTTTGGTGAGCTGTGCTGCAGTTTCTTTCATCTATCCTCTTGTTGGAAATCCCCTGATTCTTGATCCCTTAGTGCTTGGAAATTCTCCTTTTTCTACCTTATGTTACTTAAATTATCTGCTGCAAGTAAAATGGCTCCAGTATTTCAAACTGGCAGTCCAATACGCTCCTTGTATGAAGTTAATAATAATAATTCTTTGCATTTATATAGCGCTTTTCTCACTACTCAAAGCGCTTAGCAATTGCAGGTTAAGGGCCTTGCTCAAGGGCCCAACAGAAGAGTCTCTTTTGGCATTTACAGGATTCAAACCGGCAACCTTCTGATTGCCAGTGCAGATCCCTAGCCTCAGAGCCACCACTCCGCCAACTTGCGTTGGTGGAGGCAGAGAATTGTCATCTGCCTACGGTTTTATTTATTTATTGGTGCAGTTGTCCTCCTCAAGGTCATTCAGATCTTGTGGTTTCTCACAATTTGTTTAGTGTTGATTTTCAATACCATTTATTGACATATATTTATTTAATACAAATTTGATTAACAAAAAAACTGTGTGTGTAATTGTCATTAAAAATTGTAAAGTAGCTGCATGGAATTGTGCCTCAGAGAGTTCTACACTGAACTGGTGTCCTGTTTAAGGCTGTTTTGTCTCTGATGCTTGAAGCTGCTGAGGTAGGCTCTGTGACTCTGAATTGGATTAAGCATGTTTAAGCATGTTATATTAATTTTATAATTACTGGATATTTGAAATTAATTTACGGAATAAAGTGTATTTTTTACTTTAGGACGGGCTACATAATTCAATAATTCTGTTCAAGGATTGCTTTACCACCATTACGTATGATTTCAAATCAACTGCACTTACTTTATTTTCATACCTTATGATATGACAATAACACAGTTACATGTAAAAAAATATTTAGTGTTAGTCCCAGTGGTGCATGGGCAGCAAACATGCAGTAACAATACTAAATACATGTAAGGACAGGACATGCAGCAGACGCAGATCACTAAACAAAGAAATGCCAATAAACAATGAATGTTTTATCTATCTATCTATCTATGCAGTATATATATATATATATACTATATATATATATATTGTAACAGATAGACCCCTTGAACCCTCAGATCAGACATCAGACACCAGATAAAATTCCAATATGACTTTATTTTATAATAATTATGTGCACCAAGCACACTCCACTCCACTATACTCATAAATAACACAATAATAAATCAATAATCAATCAGTCCTCCATTCCCAGACGTATTGCCACCCTTCCACCCAGCTCAGCTCACTCATCTGGGTTTCCCACAGTCTTTTATAGTCCATGACCCGGAAGTGCTCCTGAACCCTTGTCCATGTGACTCGTTAGCACTTCCGGGTCAGATGAAAACTCTCCTTCTTCATCCCGGAAGTACGTCGTTTCCCCTGTCGCAGTAATTAAGATGCACTTCCGGGTTATAGGGCACATGTAAGTCCTTGAGCCTTCCTGCAGCATCCTCTGGTGGGCCCCACGGTGTCCAGCAGGGTTGGGAATAAAAACTCCATTGTCCATGATTCCCTGCTGGTCTTTGGGGCACTTCCATGATACAGCAAGGGCTCCATCTAGTGGCCTGGGGGTATTGGCCAGGATGAACGACCGGCCATCTCCCACAATATATATACACATATATACTATATATATATATATATATATATATATATATATGTATGTATGTGTGTGCATGGGTGTGTGTATAGTCACGCATGCACGTCTGATGTTTGTCTTCCAGTGTCAAAATATTATGCTCAGTCACTTTCTGCATGGAGTGTGCCCATTCTTCATGCATTTGTGTAGAATAATTTAGTATTTATCCAAAAGACCTGTGCATTAGGTTAATTAGTAATTGTAATCTGGCCCTATGTGGGTGTGAATGATTAACTCTGTGATGGGCTCCCTTGTGCCTGATGCTTCTGATTGAATTCAGCTCACCATGGCCCTGAAGTGGGTTTGAGAATGTCATGTCATCAAAGAGACACTTTTTTTACCTGAACTATTTTAGCTGTCTGCAATGTGATCAGTCACACATCATCTTTAAACTGTCAACTGGTATTGATTACATTTGGTTTTGTCTACTTTCAAGCTATGTTGATAGAAAATTTCAATAAGCAGGGGGTTTTATATAGTGATAAGGCTGCCTTATCAAATTCAGGAGTGAAGACTTCAAAAATATGTTTATTGAACACAAATGATATCAAAAGATCCTGTCCACTAAAGTTTTGGAATGTCATTTTAAACTGCTCATTTATAAACTTTATTGAGTTGACAACAGAACAAAGCCACAGTCGATGATCTCTGCTGGGCGTATTGTTGCTGCTACCTCACTGATACATGCAGGATTTTACCTTTCTGGTTAGACTCCTGGAGTATCTAGGATACTTATAAAGCAAACCACCCTGTACTGATGCCCCCTCTCTAACTCTAGCATTGCGCTTGGTTTCCTTTGTCTCCTGTCCTGTGCCATTTTGTTCTGCCTGGCAATTTTTTTTCTCCAAGACAATTCACTATAGCATTAAGAGCCTAATGAGACAAACCATTTTTGGATAACATGAACTGAACAGTATGTTTCTATCAAAGATATCATCAACACCTGTCACATAGCTCTTCTAACATGCAATTATTCTTTTATACTTTTAAAATCATCAGTAAAACTTTATGTAAGAACTACAAAGATTCATCTATTACTCCCATACTATTATATAACAAGGTTTCTTTTGGTCTTCACAACACTTACAAAGCATGAATAAAGTGGTCATGCATTTCTACAATGTGGCCTGCTAAAATATTTTCACTTTAAAATGGTCAGAGGTGGTGTAGGTGAGACATATCTCTCTTAATATTGCACACTTCAGTACAAGATCATTGAATCCTTCATACTCATAGTCATTTTCCCAGGGTAACCAATGCTCTTAATATGCCGCATAGCACAGAGTTGAATGACCACTTCACTGATGCTTTGTAAGTGGCATTAAGCTCAGAAGAAGTCTTTGTTAAGGTCCTGTTACATAACAGTATGTGACTAATAGATGCATTTGTGCAGCTCCAAAACTAAAGTGTGACCAAATCACCAAGCTCCTTGTGCATGTTGCTTAATACTTCTGTTTCTTCATATAACCCCATAAAATTCTCATCATCTAAATCTTCAAGATGCATCTCCTGAATCTTAAGGTGGATACTTAGTGATTACATCACACCAATCCTCTTTTCTAGTGGCACTTGAGAATGTTCCTAAAAAATGACAGTTGCCATGTGACCAATCTGAGCATATACAAAAAGAGACAATAGGAAATGGAAACATGCTGTTGACCAAGAATTTTCAACTATTAGCCTTTATCCAGCCTTTAGTGTCACTCAAAAAAGTCAACGCTGAACAAATAGAGTACAGACACCCACCTTGCTTAACCAGCAATGCCTCTAGTGTATATGTGAATATTGCAGTTTATTTTACCAGTATAATATCAAAAACTATAAAAGTTTTAAAGATGTAAAGAAAGAGCCAGGAAGAAAGAGCTTGGTTCCATTTAGTGATGGGTGGGATGAATATTGAGACATTAATCTTGTCAGAATGATAAAGATTAGCTGGTCATTCTCTCTCTCTCTCATTCTTTTCTCCTTCTTTCTTGTCATCTCTCTTTTCCAAATCATTAGTCTGCTACCATAAAATTTGGGATGGCTTCTGTTAGGACCATTAGATGTCATGTCATTGTCTAACTTGCTTATTCCTGAGCAGGGTTGTGGATGCTGGAGCCTATCCCAGATACTATAGGACTCAAAGCAGGAACAAACCCTGGAGGGGGTGCTTGTCCATCACAGGGTGAACACACACACACACACACCAGGGCTGATTTAATCCTGTCCAAGCCAGTCCACCTAACCTGTATGTCTTTGGACTGTGAGAGGAAACTGGAGCACCCACACAAACACAGGGAGAACATGCAAACTCTACAGAGGTGAGGACCTGGGACGTGAACACTGGCTTCCTTACTGCGAGGCTGTTTCATTTTTGTATTTTATTATGCAAAATAAATTGGTATTTCTGTGTGTGATTTGTTTATACATCATATTTGGTGATGTCATCACATTGATATTTTGTATGCTTAATTTTCTATGGGTGCAGCTATTTTGTGTGGTTGATTTTATGGTGTTATGGGCATTTATAAGAAAAGGGGGGCCAGATTTTTAGACAGTGAAGGCAAATGACATGAAGGAAGTCAGAAAGAAGCAAATGTCAAATCTAGAAGCACCTCCTAGACAGATCCTCAGTCAGAATAACATTAACATCAGAGTAACAATAGCTTGTATTTATATTGTTTTTGTTTGCAGATCCAAAAGCATGGAGGCTAGACATTGAGCACCATTATCTTATTGTTGTAGGCATCTGCAAGTAGCCAAGGATTATGGTGATCGTTCTCTCTCTCTCTCTCTCTATCTTTCTCTTTCTCTCTCTCTCACTCATTCTTTTCTCTTTATTTCTTGTTATAGACCAAAACACAATCAGGCAAGCACCAAGGCAAAGCCAGAGAAGAACAAAGGTAAATAAAGGCAACACTCGACTGGAGGAGGGCAGTGCGGCGGTGAGAGAAGACAGTATTGTGGAGAGAGAGAAAGAAAACCCTGTGCTTGTGCTTTTGACACTTTTTAGAAGTATTGTGTTGAATAAACCATCCATTATTTGAACCTGGGACTGTGTTCATGTGATCGTATTTGGGGTTTGACGCTCGCTGACGTCCCAGTTCCATCACAGTTTGTATTATTTTCTTGTATGCTATTTATTCATTACTAGCAGTCCCCTGCGGTTTCGCCCACACAGTAGTGAAACTTTCAAAACTTTAAAAATCAATAAACAAACAGGTATCGCTAGCTAAGCATGAGTGAGGAGGGCCCTACTCCTGATGTCACGCTTCCCCCTCCTCTCGGCTCACAGCCTCGGATTACTGTGAATATATCGCTCCTGCAAGCAAACTATGATACTTAGCGCAATGAGAGAAGTCACAAAATCAATGTTCAAGCAAATTTTAGAAAAAAGCTAAATCTAAATCTGTTAAGTAGTTCTCTCATGAAAATAAGTCAGACAGGAAGACATTGGATTTTATATATTATACAAATTAGTCAGTCAGTCAGTCAGTCATTGTCCAACCTGCTATATTCTAACACAGGGTCACGGGGGTCTGCTTTAGCAATCTCAGCCAGCACAGGGCACAAGGCAGGAACAAATCCTGGGCAGGGCGCCAGCCCACCACAGGGCACACACTAGGGACAATTTAGAATCGCCAATGCACCTAACCTGCATGTCTTTGGACTGTGGGAGGAAACCCACGCAGACACAGGGAGAACATGCAAACTCCACGCAGGGAGGACCCGGGAAGCGAACCCAGGTCTCCTAACTGCAAGGCAGCAGCGCTACCCACATACAGAATTCAAATTATTCTTATCTAATTTTAACATGCTTTACTTTTTTGTAACTATTTCATTAACATCTTATACAGCATTTTAAGCTACATCCCGTGTATGAAGATTGGCTATAGAAATAAATATTGGTATTGTTGTTATCTGCCCACTTTGAAACTGGACTGGGAACTGCGATAAAATCCACGTAGCTGTGTGGCAGCTGTGTTAACCACTGTGAATGGAATGTTGTAAATTTACTTGTGTGTAAGAAAATAAAACAAACACAACACAGAGCTAATCAGACAGAGCTGGCTCGTGACTAAAAAAAATGTATGCTAAAAAAAGGAACAGATAGTCTGTGAACTTTTTTAGTTTCCATTTAAAGCACACATGAGTAAACTGTACCAAATCAGAGGCTTGAGAATACAAAGAGACAACGGCCAGGGTAGGGCGGGGGCTCAATACCAGCTCCCATGAGGCACAGCATTGACTCAGTCTCTGGCCTGCAAGTTCCCTCTACTGGAAGAGCAGCGTCAGCCACACTTTTTCCTGCTGCTGCCTGTAACTTGTGGCTTGTTGGTCTTCGGAAAAAGCTCGACTCTCTGTGAGTCTGCCTGATTCATAGGTCAAGAGCCAAGAGCTGTAAACATTAGTGGGAAAAAATTTTTCATCTTTCAACTGAAGAGGCCCTTACTATTTTTAGAAGTACATTAGCTACAAGAAATTATAGCTTTGAGGCAAATCAGTCGTATGAACTATGTGCAGACATGCACTTTTTAAATACGATGTGTGTGTGTGTGTGTGTGTGTGTCACAGCACCAGAGGTACCGTTTACAGAAATGCAAACGAAGCAGTCACAGAACACAGATGATGCTCTGCTTCTACACTTACATTTGTGTCACTTGATCGTGTGTTAATATCCCTTATTGATTCTTCCATTTTTCATAATGGGAATGAAGCAACTCTCTACTACAAATTAAGGACGTATATAAAATAACACATGTTGGTAAGGGAATCTTATAAATATATGCGTGGAAGTGCCAGTGTCTGTCCAGCCCAGAAGTGAGAGGTGGAGTTGGGTTAAGGGCTCCATCTCCGAGGAAACAGAAAACTCGCTTAGCCGCTAATAACACAAGCGAGGCCAGCACGTCAGCAAAACGAAACCTCAGAAGAAACACAAAGTCGCTTAGTTGCTAACATCGACAAAACAGTATCCCTTTAACTTTTCCTCCTGCAGCTAATGCATAAGCGATGCGAGCACGTCAGCAAAACGAAACCTCCAAAGAAAGACAGTCACTTAACCGCTTATACACAAGCGAGGTGAGCACATCGGCAAAACAAATCCTCCTAGGAGAGAGAGATGTCCAGAGTAGTTCCTTTCAATTACCTGACATCACTATGTTTCAATTTTTTTCTGACGATTTCAATGGTTTCTAGGACCCTGGGTTTTTTACAGCATGGGCTTACACAGCTAGTGTTTAAATATCTATGATCAACTATCATTCCATTGACTGAATTCATTTACTCCAGTTCAGGACAGCAGGGAGCTGGACCCGTTCCCAGGATCAACGGGTGCAAGTATGTAACTAGTGTACCAGTTATATAAGTACATGTACACGGTAAGTGCAGAAATGCACTCTCATAAGAGAGTACGGCCTTGTGGTAATTGATTAACATTATCCTGCAGACCAGTCACGGAATAAATGCCCTTGTGGTTAAAGTATATAACATGCAACAAATATTTTACAGAGCAAATTCAACAACTTTTATTTCTTATGGAATATTTCTATAGTGACCCACAGCTCTTCTGCCCAAAAGCTTTACATGCTCCATAGAATGTGGTTATTAGAAGATATTTAATTAGAACTGGAGCACAGGAAGGTTGACTTACTGCTCTAGTTACAGTTAGAGTTTAAACTGAGAACCTTGGGGTTTAAAGTTCAATACCTTAGCCAGGATTTCAGACGGTCAGCACTATTAACCATTTGTAATATGGTATGTAATTAGGGTGAAGCTCATGAATGAGTATTTTGCGTGTAAGCCTTTATAGATAGATAGATAGATAGATAGATAGATAGATAGATAGATAGATAGATAGATAGATAGATAGATAGATAGATAGATAGATAGATAGATAGATAGATAGATAGATACTTTATTAATCCCAAGGTGAAATTCATAAAAGGAACTGTATAAAATAAATTTGCTTCCATTTGATGTTTACTTTCAAAGGTCAACACAAAGCACTGTAATGGAAAGGAGGGATGGACTGGCCTCCTGAATGGGAAAGATGAACTCTTGCCTGGACCATTTAGTGGATGGAGACTGTAAGTGGGTGGAAATCCTGAGAAGGATGACTGGTGTTCCCTTTCCTGGGTGGGACAACAGGATGAAAGGACAGGCGCAGACCACCTATCAGGACTGAATACTCCCCCGCCGCACTAAATGACAGCGTCCCTTTACAGGATCATCCATGCACACACCTGTGGGGCAACCTGGGAATTTCAGTGCCATTGGGCAGCCCTGCTGAGTGCTGTAGGTGCTGCCAGACGCAGCTGCTGAAAGTAGATCTCCGTATTTTGTGGGGCTCCCCCCTGATCTGGAAATGCAATGTCATGGCAGCAGAAGTAGTCACAAATCCAGCATAAAAGGAACTGTCTCACCTCACTCAGGAAGTCGGAGCCAAGAGATGTGGAACTCAAAGCTCGCCGGGGGAGGTTTAAAAGAGAAGAAATGAAGGAAGAGAAAAGATTTGTGCAGTGTGGGTCTTGTGTGAAGAATCCTGTAAAGGTATTACATCAAAGAAAAAGGTTTATTTGAATTAAGACTTGTGTGTTTTTAGTTGTGTCAAAGGTTTGAAGCACTGAGACGCCCCCCAGATGACCACAGTAATAAATGATGGAAAGATGGAAAGAACTAGACGTCAATGAATTGTTTCCAAAACCTACTTAACCTAACAAGTGTCCCTAGTGAGCTGGAGTCTGTTTCAGCACCACTTAGCCTAAAAGAACGAGACCACCAATACACATTTCAGCTCAACGGGCACATGTTTGATACACACATAGAGAAAATTTACACAAACCCATTGAAAATGTGAAAGCACCACAATTGCAGGCCAGGTGAGAATTGGCCCATTCTGTTTCTGCACTACAGTGCTTCCCGTGTGAAAAAATATAACAGTAAATATAATAGGAAATGGTTGTTTGCATTTATTTTTGTTTCATCTACAAATTTCATACTTACCACCTGCATGAGTCAGGCATCCGAATAACAGTGCAGCTTTTACTTGTCCTGTTTTCTGCTTAAAAAGCATTTGGTCTAGAAATAGAAGAAGAGGACTATGAGATAACTGTAAAAATGAATCAAATTTGCCCATCTATCAATTTCCTGAGCTCACTTATTCCTGTCTGTTTTAGAGTGTTGGGTTCAGATTGAATAATTTTATGACTGAACACTTTGTAATAGTAAAATATAGGCTGTACCACAAAGTGGGCAGAAGTGCTGAGTTTTCCTAAAAATTTTGTTGATGGATTGCATACCATTGCTACTGAATGAATATTTTTGTTTTCTTCTATAACTGAAACATACACACATTCACCCTGTCAGCTGTTAATTTTAATATTGTACCCAGGGAAACTGCCACCTATACTGGCAGCATCCAGCACAAGGCAGGGACCCAACCTAGTCAGCATTGGCTTCCGTTAAGGAGTACACACATGTAAAACACACAACACACATACACATTCTTATCAGGTCATTTAATAAGTTGGCAAGGCCCTTAACCTGCAATTGCTCCATCCTGGGTATGATGTTAACCTGCATCCAGCCCTGCAAGCAAGTCCTCCAACTTGCAGGGGCAGCTCATGTGATGGTGGCAGGACTGGCACTCCAGCCGCTATGAAAGACCTCATACTTTTCCAGTGTGGTGCTGAGGTGTCACCCCTTGCACGGTTGCACTTGGGTCCCAATCCAGGTGGTTTGTCATGTAGTGGTTTGGGGCAACACACTGCAATTAGTGCATGATCCCAATCTCCTCCTCCTCCTTCTTTGGGAATGGCGTGGCTCAGCTGGTTAGCACGGCTCCTTTACACATCTGGAGTCATGGGGCCAAATCCTGTGTCTACAATTCTTTTCAGCTCAGTACAATCTATTTTTATTGAGAGTACTTCCATGTATTAATCCAGCACACTATACCGTGGCGTTTGAACATTTATTTCATGTCTATACAGATTTTAATGTACTGTAAATAGAAAGGTTATGAACACAATCTTACTGTCTGGTGTTAAAGAAGATGATGTCATACTGTAGCTGGAAGACTTCTCTTTGACTTTATATCCTCTAGTATGATGTGACCACCCCATGACCCTGTGTTCAGATTCAGCAGGTTGGACAATGGATGGATGGATGATGTGACCAATGATTTTGGACTATATTCGTGCTTTATTTTACAAGGATGACAACTTTCAAACACATGTGGAGTGAAGTTTACATCAGCTAACAAGCACTGAATAGAAGCTGAATCGGAACTAAAGTCCAACTTTGTCCACGAGTAGACCCTCACACATTCTTAATTTTTTGTCAGAATTCAACAAAGTGCAGAAGAGAAAAGCTGGTGAAAAGCAGGCGGACAAAGCAGCTGCAGAAACATCACAGAGATTCAGGAGGACAGTGCAGCATCTGTACAGCCTGTGCTTTTATGTCAGTCAGTATCCTACACTACTATAAAACGTTTCTTACAAATCAATAGAGAAGGCAATGCTGGTAAGCATCTGGATGATTGTGGTGGGAAAGTTTGGACAAATCTTTGTATCCCAGTTCATCCCTGATTATGAGGGATGTTCAATAATGTATCTACCTGAGTATGAAAGAAAGTAACAAGCATGTTGAAACAAGTCTGGCATATTGTGCCATGTCTCAAGGTTACTCATGCACAGTTGTGGCTCAGTGTGAGTCTAACATTTCAAGAGACAGGATGTCAGGAGAGTCCTTGTGTGAATCAAGTAAGAAAATGCTAGATTTGGAGCAATGCTCAGTGATAACATTTCTCACAAAAGAAGGGAAAAAACCCAAAGGAGATCCATAAATGCATGTATGCAGTTTACGGTGAGACTGCCCCATCATCCTACAAAGTAAGATTTTGGAGCAAGCAGTTTAAGTGGGACAGACCCTCTAACTGGACGACCTGTGGAAGCAAGTCGAAGATTTAATTTTGTCAGACTGATGAGTTAATTTTTCCTGAATAGCTGAAGAAATGGACATCTGGGCAGGTACAGTTTGGAAAATAATTCAATAAAAGTTGGGCATGTCAGTGCAAGATGGGTTCCAAGAATGCTGACGCCATGTCAGAGAGGCTCCAGTGCTGTTAGGAGAACTTGGAGATGGTCAGTGAAGACCAAGTGAATTGTTTTCATCATTTGGTGACTGGAGATAAGACTTGGGTCTATCATAGAGATCCTGAGTCCAAAATATAGTCAATGCAGTGGAACAACAAATCCCTCACCCCAAAAAAAGTTCAAGACAGAAAAATCTGCAGGCAAAGTCATGATAACTGTTTTCTGGGATTTTGAAGAACTTTTGTTTCTGAAGTTCACGCCACATAAGACCACCATAACTGGGGAGAGTTGCGCTAACACAATGATTGCTTTGCGGGAGTCAATCAGGGAGTAAAGACAAGGAAAACTCACAGCAGGCGTGCTGCTTGTTCACGACAATGCGCTGGTTCACATGTCACGTCAATCATAGGCTGCCATCGAAGAATGTGGGTTCCAGCAGCCAAACCATCCACCCTACAGTCCTGACATGGCTCCCTCAGATTATTTCCTGTTCCAAATTTTGAAGAAATCCCTCCGTGGACAGCGGTTTTCAAGTGATGAAGACATCAAGGCAGCTGACATTCTGGTCTGAAGGTCAAAGAGAAGATTTTTTTTTCAAAGGGGTTAAAATCATTGCAGGAAAAGTGGATGAAGTGAATGGAGCTATCAGGGGACTATATTGAAAAATAAAAGAAACATTTTTTGAAAACTCTTTTCTTTCCTACTGAGGTAGATAAATTATTGAATGCCCCTCATGTCTGTCACTAATGCTAATGGAGAGCGTTCTTTGTGAATGTGAATTTCCCATTGGGATTAATAAAGTATCTATCTATCTATCTATCTATCTATCTATCTATCTATCTATCTATCTATCTATCTATCTATCTATCTATCTATCTATCTATCTTTTTCAAAGCAGTCTTTGGGTTAAAGTAGACTGAGCTCTACAGTGCAACAGGAAATACTTCTCTTCAGAGTGATATATTTAAATAACTGGATTTCACAGGAATCATAAAGGACTTTGCTGCAAAGAATGGCAGAAGAAAAAAACTTTTAAAGGTGTAGCCATATTTTCTGTGCTATGCACCTATTAAAAGTCTACATTATGCATTTGTATAAAGCTCACATACTGTAAGGTTTTCTGGATGTAGTTGATTCATTGGCTGGCAGTGAGGGTGACTGTGCTGTTCAGACTGTGGAGGTTTCTACTGATTCACACTGGTTTTTCCTTTAATCACTTTTCATGGTATTATATGGTTTGTCTTAATGCCAGATTGGAGTTTCAAATTGCACATTTCAATGGCTTGTAAAATCGTTTTTGTAATATTGGCATATGATTGGTGTTTCATGCTTGCTATAGCTCACTACTAGAAGGTAAGGTGAAGGTATGAGGTTTGAATTAACAGGAATGTCATGAGGAACCCCAGCTGATCTGAGCCTAGGAACCCTCAAATTTGGAGGACCCACACTATGGACTGTCAGACACTGTAAATTAAACAAACTCCACTGTGTACCAACTGCAGGCAGTGCAGATGGTCATCTAATATCTGGTCATCCTCAAGTGATCACACCAGAGCAGGACTGACATGTTACACTGCTCAATTTGTTTCAGATCTGCTACCTGTACTTCTGTTGATACTGCTGGCATAAGCAATACTTGGATCAGTGACAGGACAGAAAGTGACAGCCCTAAGAACAAAGTGAAACCTTCTGCTCTGGGGAAACAACTTTAGGAGGCCCAAAATTTCAAAGTTCCAGAGACATGATCCTTTTCTTACCAATGGCCAGTAACTTTGTCGGGCAAATTTTCAATAGGAATAGGAGAACATGTCACAACTACAGACTCACAGGTTCATTGGATCTATGCGTCAGACCTGTCAAGCAGTGGTGGCTGAAGGTGGCTGTCACATGACATACTGAAGGGGCTGCAAGAGGTCTGTTGTTAAGGGTCTCTGTAGGTGTTGTTTTTCTGTTTTTGTTGTTGTACTATTTAATCTTTTTATTAATCTTATTTGTTTATTGTTATTTCAGTGATGAAGGTTGAAATACTGCGGTGGGTTGGCACCCATTCCCAGGATTGGTTCCTGCCTTGTGCCCTGTGTTGGCTGGGATTGGCTCCAGCAGACCCCCGTGACCCTGTGTTTGGATTTAGCGGGTTGGAAAATGGATGGATGGAGGTTGAAATAGCAGACCAACAAGAATTTTCTAAGAGTCTGTATATTTAAATCAGCATTTTTTTTTAGGTTGCACAAATGAAAAACTGTTTCAGATTTAACAGTAGACATGTTCATACAGGAATGAAGACAGACATATACAGTACTGTATGTAGACTTTCAAGATATGCAGAACTTTTTATAGATTGCAGCCTAGCCCATAATTAACCCTAATATGGTAATTACACCATTACATATGAGATAAGCTGTAATAGTCCTCTGCTGATATGCCATCTTTTCTCTTTCATTGGCCCCCTCTCTCTCTTCCTGCTCTCTGTTTTTTTTTCTTGTTACGACAACAGTATATGTACTTAACACTAATCCTTTCAGTAAAGTTTTTTGTACCACTTATTTAAAAAGTATTAGTAATATTTAGCTGACACCCTTATCCAGGGGTGATATATTGTAAGTTTATGATAACATACAGTCATTTACAGATATTTATAGCAGTGGAGAAACAAGCAGCTTAACTGACTTATTATGGGACACGCAGTGGGACCAGGTCAGAATGGAACCAGAAGCCATGGAGATTAAAGTCCAGTGCCTTCAGCACCACACTATACTGGTTTTGTAACTTAATATGGGTGTGTGTGTTTATGGAGGAGAACTCTACCAATCCTTCAGGTCTTGCTTGCAGAAACTGGCTCCTCCACATTGCAAGAGGCTGTCTTTGAAGTTTGTTTAAATCACCTGGTAGCTACACCCACACATACTGTAAATGCCACGTGAAAATTGTAGTAAATAACATTAGAACTGCCAACAGAAGATGTGGTGCACTTGCAAAATTAATTATTGATAAATACATAGTCCACAGATAGATAGATAGATAGATAGATAGATAGATAGATAGATAGATAGATAGATAGATAGATAGATAGATAGATAGATAGATAGATCTCAGTCTTAACACAGACACATTTTTCTGTTGCTTCTAGTTGGCATTGCAGTTTAGCAGCCTGATGTTTTGCCGCCTATCACTTTTACGTATGCAGTATCAAACTATTCACAGTGATTGTGTTTAAAAACTGTGTGTAAATTTGGATTTTCTAGAGGTATGGGACGAGAACAAATGCTTCTTTTTCTACCTTTCCCTGCTCACAGTGTTCTCAGAGCCTCTACTCCTTTCTTCTACAGAACATTCTCCTGATTGCACTATTCTCTGATTATTGACCTGGTACTTGTTATTTTGGTGAGATTTTAAATGAGTTCATATGTCTCCCTCGCCTTTGACATACTGTTTACCTTAGATGTGAGCTATGTGTAGTGAAACATGAAGTTATAAATAGAACAATAACACTTACTTGCATTATCATTTACTGTTTAAGGAGCTTTGCTGACCATCGTGAAGCTGTGGCAAAGTTGAGATCTGCCATATGGTTTATATGGTTGAAATTTGTCATTTCACTGTGACATTCTCATTATGAAAATTAAATGCCTGGTACTACAGTTTTCCACCACTCTGGGCAGGTGCTTCACGATTTCTCATTGGACTTCTTAAAAGCTCTTTTCAGCACTTCACTCCCTTTCCTCAGTTCTGGATTGGACTCCTGTTGTAAACCTTTCTCTGTGTTCTGTCTCGTTATTAATATATATATATATATATATATATTTTTTTGTTCTTTATTTCGTCTTATACGATTTCTCGTATTAGAAATTTGTTAGTTTTCGCATACCCCTTGGGGTCAGAGCGCATGGTCAGCCATTGTACAGCGCCCCTGGAGCAATTACAGGTTAAGGGTCTTGCTCAAGGGCCCAGCAGAGTAGGATCTCTTTTGGCAGTGACGGGGATTCGAACTGGCAACCTTCTGGATACCAGCGCAGATCCTTAGCCTCAGAGCCACCACTCCACCCCATATATACTGTATGTACAGTTAGGTCCATAAATATTTGAACAGAGACAACTTTTTTTCTAATTTTGGTTCTGTACATTACCACAATGATTTTTAAATGAAACAACTCAGATGCAGTTGAAGTGCAGTCTTTCAGCTTTAATTCAGTGGGGTGAACAAAACGATTGCATAAAAATGTGAGGCAACTAAAGCATTTTTTTAACACAATCCCTTCATTTCAGGGGCTCAAAAGTAATTGGACAATTGACTCAAAGGCTATTTCATGGGCAGGTGTGGGCAAGTCCGTTGTTATGTCATTATCAATTAAGCAGATAAAAGGCCTGGAGTTGATTTGAGGTGTGGTGCTTGCATGTGGAAGATTTTGCTGTGAACAGACAACATGCGGTCAAAGGAGCTCTCCTTGCAGGTGAAAGAAGCCATCCTTAAGCTGTGAAAACAGAAAAAACCCATCCGAGAAATTGCTACAATATTACGAGTGGCAAAATCTACAGTTTGGTACATCCTGAGAAAGAAAGCAAGCACTGGTGAACTCAGCAACGCAAAAAGACCTGGACATCCACAGAAGACAACAGTGGTGGATGATCGCAGAATCATTTCCATGGTGAAGAGAAACCCCTTCACAACAGCCAACCAAGTGAACAACACTCTCCAGGGGGCAGGCATATCGATATCCAAGTCTACCATAAAGCAGAAGACTGCATGAAAGAACATACAGAGGGTGCACTGCAAGGTGCAAGCCACTCATAAGCCTCAAGAATAGAAAGGCTAGATTGGACTTTGCTAAAGAACATCTAAAAAAGCCAGCACAGTTCTGGAAAAACATTCCTTGGACAGATGAAACCAAGATAGATCAACCTCTACCAGAATGATGGCAAGAACAAAGTATGGAGAAGGCGTAGAACAGCTCATTATCCAGAGCATACCACATCATCTGTAAAACACGGTGGAGACAGTGTGATGGCTTGGGCGTGCATGGCTGCCAGTGGCACTGAGACACTAGTGTTTATTGATGATGTGACACAGGACAGAAGCAGCCGAATGAATTCTGAGGTGTTCAGAGACATACTGTCTGCTCAAATCCAGCTAAATGCAGTCAAATTGATTGGGCGGCGTTTCATGATACAGATGGACAATGACCTAAAACATACAGCCAAAGCAACCCAGGAGTTTATTAAAGCAAAGAAGTGGAAAATTCTTGAATGGCCAAGTCAGTCACCTGATCTTAACCCAATTGAGCATGCATTTCACTTGTTGAAGACTAAACTTCAGACAGACAGGCCCTCAAAAAAAAAGCAACTGAAAGCCACTGCAGTAAAGGCCTGGCAGAGCATTAAAAAGGAGGAAACCCCACATCTGGTGATGTCCATGAGTTCAAGACTTCAGGCTGTCATTGCCAGCAAAGGGTTTTCAACCAAGTATTAGAAATGAACATTTTATTTCCAATTATTTAATTTGTCCAATTACTTTTGAGCCCCTGAAATGAAGGGATTGTGTTAAAAAATGCTTTAGTTGCCTCACATTTTTATGCAATCGTTTTGTTCACCCCACTGAATTAAAGCTGAAAGTCTGCACTTCAACTACATCGGACTTGTTTCATTTCAAATTCATTGTGGTAATGTACAGAACCAAAATTAGAAAAAAGTTGTACTTTGCCAGAAAATATTTTTCAAAAAACAGTTCAGTTATGGAACAGCTTTCTATGAACAAATGAAATTAAGATCAATATGTACCAGAATGATGGACAGAGAAGAATATGTGGAAGAGAATGATGGCTAATGAACTGTAGCATACCACATCATCTGTGAAACATGGTGGAGGCAGTGTTATGGCATGAGCATATGTGACTGCCAATAGAAGTGGGTCACTGCTGTTTGTTGATGATAGAACTACTGACAAAAGTTGCAGGATGAGGTGTACAGGGATATACTGTCTACTCAGATTGAGACAAATACTGCAAAACTGATAGGATGATGATTAATAGTACAGGTGGCAATGAGCTAAAGCATACTGTGACAGTAAACCAAATGTTTTCAAGGTAAAGAAGTGAAATATGCTTTAATGACCAAGTCAAATGACCTCCACCCAATTGAACCTGCATTTCACTTGCTGAAAACAAAACTGATCGCAGAAAGTCAAACAAAAAAGCATCACCTGCAGTGAAGTCCTAGCAAAGCATAAGCATGGTGGAAGGCATTGGTTTCCAGACTTCAGGCAAAGGGTTTTCAACCAAGTATTGAAAATGATCATTATATTCATGATTGTGTTAGTTTGATCAAATACTTTTGAGCCCAAGAAAATGGAAGGACCATGTAAAAAAATGGCTGTCTTTTCTAAATGGTTCATACATTGTTGTTGTTAAACACCTAAAATTAAATCTGCAAGTCTACACTTCAATCACATCATGAATGATAATTTCAAATCAAATTGTGGTGGTGCAAACAGCGAAAATTATGAAAATTATATCACTGTCTAAATACTTTTGGATCTAACTTTATATAATCAAGCCAGAAAGAATCATATTTCCAAATAAATGGATTGGTAATATTCACTGACTCTCTCTGATACAAATATGCAACACCAGTGTACCTATCAGACTCTTTTCAGATAGTCAGTGGAAAGCTGTATGCTTAGAGGAGACCAACATGAGCTTTGCATTGAGAACTTGTAAATTACTACAATGGCCTTGTGCAAATTCATACTAAAGAGCAGAGGACTGTGATAACTACCACCTTTCTCTAAAGCATGTGCTATAAATACAATAGACGGAGATAAGAGAGTGATGGGAAGACCTTCACAGTCTGTAGAAACTGATCTCACTTTCCCAGAGAACTAAGTGAGTTGATTGCAAAATTTCTGCTCCTTTTCTTGATATACTGTACAGTGTGCTAGATCAGATACAGGCACGTTTCCAAACTTCACACTAATGTGGTCTTCTGATCAAAGTCAGTCTGTTTTTAGTTTCAGCGGTTAATTTTCAGTCCTATTACCCCCGCCCCATCCCTCCAAACCAAAGAGATGAGGCTCAGCAAATATTCTCTACATCCCACGGACCTCCTTTCATCCACTGAATTAATGGACTTTGGCCTGCTGCCAGGGTCCAGCAGGGTGGAGGCCATCTGTATTTTATGATACGTCTGGGTGTTTGAGATTGCCGCAGGAAAGCACTGTGCAGCCAGAACATGGATAACATGGAAGCCAGTTTTCCTTTAACGTTCACTACTCAGATAGTAAAAACAGACTGGTCTTCCCTACGTAAGATAAATAATGCTCCTTATGTAGATTTTTTTCCTCACAACTAACAATAACATTAGACAACAACATAAAATATGTTGATGCAATACCTCCAAAAGTGTCAACCATCTAGTTATTCATCAAAACAATGCTCTGTGGTGGTGAAAATAACTGGCTGAGTTTCCTGAAACCTGGCAACGTTTTCTTTAGGGGTTTTGTCATTTAACATAGTCTCAGAGGATCCAGATGGAGCAAAGGGATAGAATGAATTAGTTAGAGTGCAAAATTAATGATTATAGTAATCATTCCAATTACAACTGCAGTCAAAAGTCGAAGTTTGAGGAAATCTGGAAATGGAGAAAACAAAATCAGATGTAATCAATATTCTAATTACTTGCCTTTGCTTCATGAAGAACTATGAAAGTAGCATCCCTGAATAACAGGTTACTGAGAAGTCATCTTGGGTCATATTAGGAAAATATGGTCTGTAAAAGGGAGAATACGCTTGGTGCTTAAAGTTAGGTGCATTAGCATGCTGGCATTGTAAAGATGATGAGGAGACACAGATTAAAGATGTGGCTAAAAGGTGACCTTTGTTTGATCTTCCTGATGGGCACTGTCAAATATTCATAATCTAAGTTATGCTCTGTTGAAAAACTATGCCTACCTCAGCATCTGGGCTTTTCAGAGTCAGTGAATCCTTCTGCTTTCTTGCTCATAGATCTCCACTGTTCAGCAGATCTGAGACGAGTTTCCCTGAATAAGAATAACCTGAAGCTTCCTACTTTAGGCTATCAAGTTCTACTGGAGTCAGGTCTAGAGGTGTTCACTGGCAGGGTCATGACGATTATGGATAGGTGATTACCACACAGACAGTGACAGACAGAGCCGATCAATCCATAAGGATACCAAGGCAGCTGCCTAGGGTGCAGACACCCGAAGGGTGCCATTTTGGTAACTAAAGGAGCATTATAGCTATGCTATAGACAACGAGGGGCATCGTTTTGGTAATTAAAGGGGCATGCATCCTTTTCCCCCTGGCTAAGTGCTCCATATGGGCTTTGACCAGCACTGTTGACAGAGGCAAAATGAAATCCCTGAAGCAGTAGCATTACTTTTTTCAGCTCTTTCTGTTTTTCTAAATTCAAAAGCTCTCTACTGATATTGTAGCTGTGCAATATCTAGCTTTTTGATCCTACTTTTAGATGAACTAGAACTTGGAAACGTTTGAAAACTTTAAAAGAAAAAATACCATAAGGTCTACTGCTGAAGATTAGGATAGATAGATAGATAGATAGACACTATCTAACATAAATACATCCATCTATCCATTTTTACTTTGCTTAATCACAAAATTCATTGTTTTGTATGTCAGCATTTTTTCTCTTCCATAATACACTGACCACTCATCCTTTCTTCCTTAGAGTGTCTGATGTCCCTGAAAGATTAGACAAGTTTAGGATGCTGGAGGGAGAGAGGCATTCCCTCCCCCTTTTCTTACTTCACCATTTATGCTGCCCTCTTTTACTTTCTTGTCAGTTTCCTAGTTTGTACTTTATTCTCACTTCTCTGGTTTTCCTCTTGGTAACTCCCTTGTTTTGCAATTCTCGTTCCTCTCTGCTCCCACACACACTCTTTCTCCATCATGTTGTTTTATTCCCCCGCAATTCACTTCCGAGTGCTTTATTGGCATGTTGCGTATCCTGCGTTGCCAAGGTTGCAGGAAATAAAACATAATTATAAAGGCACTGGGCATTAATTAAGATGTAATGTTTCCTTTCCAGAAAAATATTATATAAATAAATAATGAGTTTGCAATGAAAGTGATAGTAATAACATTAATAGGATAAAATAACCAACTCCTTTTCCCATTCATTAATTCCACTGGCTCTTTGTATTCTGCACTAAGCTATTTAGTTAATGAAGCCCCAGGATTTCTAGTATATATACTGCATATATTTATGTAATTTTTCAATGCTGACATTTTCATGCACAAGTAATATTTGCTAAGTGAAGCCCCTTTTGAGCTCTATAGGCAGATTGCATTCTGATGAAGTGACCCACCTAGACCTTGTGCAACTCCCAATCTTGCAAAAAACCTGTGGCTGAATGAAGAATGCTGGTCTGGCATTTGTGTCCAGTCGGGCAGATGGAAGTTACGGTTAGTTGCAGGAAAAATGTGCCAGCTTTAACCAGGTAAGGCAACAGACAAAAATGCCTCACATTATTTGTTTTTAATAACAAAAACACAAGATAGATGAGTATTTCATTCAATTTTTTACTTTTAGCAACGCACTCCTGAACTGAGAAGAAGCTCTGCAGATGACCTTGAAAATGACTGTGAACAGGAGCATAAATCCACCACCAAGCATGGAGTCTGGAGGAGAGTTAATGGCAAAGGCTAGGTCAGGCAGGGAGGTGGTGTGGCTGGTATTTAGAGTTGGTGAAATAACAGGAGGACTTTGAAGTGAGTTGGGAGTGTATCTTTAGTGATTGCAAGAGCAGAAATAACATTCCACACTATAGGTGTTACAGAAATTATAGAAATGTAATTTTAAAGAAAGTAATGAAAAACTGACGTGTCAATGAAGTGGATTTGTGTAAGAATCACACTGGATTAATAACACTTGAAATGTTATAAAAGGTGTAACTTTTACAAAGTTCCTTAAAAGGAAAAATGTAGTTCCTGTAATCTGGCTAATGTGCAATTTAAAGTTTAGGTCCATGATAATACCCAAATTTTACCTCCACCTTGACTTATAATGCTATGGGATCAAGATTACTTCTAAGACCTTCGCTATATCTATTTTTGCCAATCACTCTAGACACAAGATTTCTGTTTTATCTGCGTTGAATAAATGACTACTTATCTATTTAGAAATTCAAAACAGACATCGGGTCAGACAGCCCAAAACTTCAGAGTCATCAGTTGCTATAGATAAGTAAAGCCCAATCTGCATAGTTCGCCATGTGCTTCATTAAACTCTGTGTAAGCATGTAGATGGAAAGACACAGTAGGCCCACAATAGGTCCTTGTGGTCAACCATATACAATATAATGGACTTTTGACATACAGTCGCTACAAGTAACAAAGAATTTACTACTTTTTAAATAAGACTGAAATCAGTTTAAGACAATTTAAGACCCACCCATTGTCTACAGTGATTTATAAGAATACTGTGGTCTATGGTGTCAAATTCTGTAGTTAGGTCTAATTGAACAAGAACAGAAATGTGTCCACATTAACCCATAAGTCATTTACTGCTTTAAGCAGTGCAGTTTCTGTATTGTCATTAATTCTAAAACCAGACTGAAACTTACCAACAATGGAATATTTATTTAAATAGTAATTTAATTGGTGAACAAATGCTTTTTCTAGAATTTTACTTAAAAAATAGGTTACTAATAAGTCTAAAGATGTCAAGCACCAAGGAATCTACATTATTTTTATTGAGTAAGGGTTTAACAACTGCAATCTGGAAAGAAGTCTGTATCCAATGATGAGTTAACTACTCTTACGTCAAGTGTCAAGAGGGCATGTGGACCGCTGCTTCCGTGGTATGTCTGGCCCCTTATTATATAGGTTGAGGTTCAGTGCTACAGGTACACTTAGGCCACCAGAGAAAGTTCTGAATGGACAGCTGCAGAAGTTCTATAAAGCACAAAGTGATTCAAGGCTCCAACCCAAGAAAGATGTCCTAGCAAGAAACTTAAAAACTTTTTCCAGCTACGAGCTAACTGTGTTTTCAGTGAGATGTGGAGTGAAGGCCAGGTCTCACCTGACAGTGGGGTCTGGGGGGAGACAATCAGGGTAAGTAATAATATCCACATTTTTTTCAACACGTTGCTTTCTGGTCTCAACCAATGGCCAATCTTGTCCCACAATTCATAGAACATGCTTGGGAATACATAGATCACTCCAGGACAAAACACCACTCCCTGCACTGCCTTGCGTGCTGGTCCGTGTTGACTCCCTACCAGACCAATAACTCACATTTCAGGGTGTCATAATTTGAGGTCATAGTAAGCCCACTGAGCCTCCCCAGTAGGGAACGTTGCTAGTATGTGCAATCACTCGATCCACTCCCAGTGATGACAGGTTTCTCTTCGTTCAAAGACTAATAAATAGGTTTCAATATCATATTTTGGCCAAAGCAGTAACAATACCTGGGATGGACCAAAGGCTCTCCCCTGCTGCAGTGCTGTTCAGGCTTGGTCCTGTGCCTCCACCCTGGCGAGCTGAGTTCATTGGAGCACCTGAACCTCCGTTATGACAGTGGCCACGATGGTTGTCAGGTTCACCTGCTCAGTCAATATGAGGTGTAAAAAGTCCTGCCAACTACACCACTGTAACAATAAATCACAAAACACATAAAGAGCTGGGGCAGCTTGGTAAACCCCGTATAATTGGCAGATTGGGAAAAAAAGAAAAACAAAAGGAATTGTCTTTTTAGTCTCCATTTGACTTGGTTTTCACTTGGAACATCAGGAAGAGGCAGGTTCAGGTGGTCAGGAACCAGAATTGACATCATTGGTGATGCAACTGTCAATCATTGCTTCTGCAGACGGAGGAAGAGAAAAGGCATTAAGCAACAGTGCCAAAGCCTGGTTGGGAGTAAAATTACATTTATAGGCTATATATAGTAAATGACAGGGGGAGCTGTAGCACCCCTAAACCCAAACTCAAATGCACAGACACAAGTCCTGGGTTCAAATAATGTGATTTATTAATCAAAATACCTTTCCAGGTCATTCAAATGATACACAATCCTGACACAATTCTTCCTTTCCTTCTGCTCTACCAATCTCCCTCCAGCAAGTGTTGCTTTCCTTCCTCCCAGCTTTGACTCACTGGAGAAAGCCGGACAGTTTCCTTTTATGGCTGACCCATGATTACCTGCTGTGTCAGGGCATAGCCCAAAGGAAGCACTTCCAGGTCTGACAAGAGTCTTGAAAAGTAGGGATCGCGAATCCCTTCAGTGCCCCCTGACAGCACCCATGGAATCAAAACAGGGCTCTTCCATGGGACTACAGTTACGAATATGCCCTGTGGGTATCCGTAAAGATACTGTGACCCGGGGCACTGCTACTTAGCGTAATGGAATAAAATATAACCCAAATTGACCGTCTTCCCCTGTCCTTCCATTGCACTGGCCTTCTGGCCAGGTAAGGGATCCTTGTATACCCTCTGCCAGCATGCCAGTCCCTTGACAGTATATATATTGTATATTTTTTGGAGGAGAATTTAGGTCAGTTGCCTTCTGAAATGGATCACAAGCAAACAGCAACAGTTTCAACTTAATCCAAAATTGATGAAAATAGATTAATCATTGCTAATGGCACATTCCATCCTGGACAGGAATAATGCAACCACAGATGCTAGGAAGTGAAAAAACATAGAGAAATATTAATGGACAACCAAAATAATTAATTCAATTAAGCAAACAAAGCAATATGAGAAACCAATATAAACAGCACCAGTATCAGCTTAACCGAGACTATGCTATGCTAAAATAACAGCTCTTCAGACACAATGTATACTATTAGGCGAACTGAAGTGTTCTCTAAATTCTTTATCAGTATTTATGATCAATAATATTTGAAAAGATAAAATGCAATTAGAATCTGCAAATGCAGGTACAGCATTCAATGACAGGATTCTCTGTATGAGGAAAACCTGTAAAACCTGTAAGGAGTTGAATTCCATCATGTGTGAATATTATGGGAAAAACATAATGAAGGTGATTCAAAATTTAAGCTAATTATTTGGGATGTCCCACTGAAAAGTATTCTAAAACACTAACACAGGGGATCTGCTTAAACAATGAGGTAATTTGAAATATATAGTAAGAATCAGGAGTGCAATTAGCACATTCCTCATTAAATCAACATAATAATACAGTAATCCCTCGCTATATCGCGCTTCGCCTTTCGCGGCTTCACTCCATCGCGGATTTTATATGTAAGCATATTTAAATATATATCGCAGATTTTTTGCTGGTTCGCGGATTTCTGAGGACAATGGGTCTTTTAATTTCTGGTACATGCTTCCTCAGTTGGTTTGCCCAGTTGATTTCATACAAGGGACGCTATTGGCAGATGGCTGAGAAGCTACCCAACTTACTTTTCTCTTTCTCTCTCTTGCGCTTTCTCTGATCCTGACGTAGGGGGTGTGAGCAGGGGGGCTGTTCGCACACCTAGACGATACGGACGCTCGTCTAAAAATGCTGAAAGATTATCTTCACGTTGCTACCTTCTGTGCAGCTGCTTAGTGAAGCGACATGCTGCACGGTGCTTCACATACTTAAAAGCTCGAAGGGCACGTATTGATTTTTGCATGTTTGTTTTTCTCTGTCTCTCTCTATCTCTATCTCTCTCTCTCTCTCTCCCTGCTCCTGACGGAGGGGGTGTGAGCTGCTGCCTTCAACAGCTTTGTGCCGCGGTGCTTCGCATACTTAAAAGCCAAACAGCCCTATTGATTTGTTTGCGTTCTCTGTCTTTATGACAGTCTCTGCTCCTGACGCACACTCCTTTGAAGAGGAAGATATGTTTGCATTCTTTTAATTGTGAGACAGAACTGTCATCTCTGTCTTGTCATGGAGCACAGTTTAAACTTTTGAAAAAGAGACAAATGTTTGTTTGCAGTGTTTGAATAACGTTCCTGTCTCTCTACAACCTCCTGTGTTTCTGCGCAAATCTGTGACCCAAGCATGACAATATAAAAATAACCATATAAACATATGGTTTCTACTTCGCGGATTTTCTTATTTCGCGAGTGGCTCTGGAACGCAACCCCCGCGATGGAGGAGGGATTACTGTATTATAAGCAGAATTATACTGGCTTATAAGCAATATGTGGCACAAGAACATATATTTATGAACAACTTACAAAGTGCCTTATCAGGGTCACGGTATTGGCATAATAACGCAGCATACATACCCAGGGATTCTTACAGCACTTGGAAGTGAGATGACATATAAAGAAGAAGCTGCATCTGGTAGGTAGATAACAGAAAAGGGCAATGGGATGAAATGTCAGTTGGGTGATGACCACATCAGGCTCAAATTTAGATGGACTAGACCCTGATGAAAGCTCTTGGAACAGGAAGGCTGAATCCCTGTTTACTGGTAGGAAGGTTGGAAAGTACAAAACACATATAGCTGTACTTACCTATGCATGCATCATTGGCACTGGAACTTTGGGTATGTTCAATCCTATGGACAGGTGTACAAAACAAGTTCCTGCCTGAATAAAATTAATTTTGAATTTGTGCATTAACAACACCTCAGTGAAAGGGTTAGCGAGATTAACCAACAAATTGCTGTAGCACTGCCAGCACTGCAACAGTAGGTGGTGATGAAACTGAGCCACGTCTTTAGACGCTGCTCTATATCCCTGTTTATATTCTATCCTTGCAGACATACAGTTTGTGTTGTGCAAACAAGTGAAACAAATGGTTAGGTCCATCTGCAGGGCTATGGGGCACTCAGTGCAGATGGCTTTAGGGCTGTGTGAGTAGTGGTGCCCCCACACTGGGTTGCCAAGATTTTTTTTTTTTTTTGCTTTTAAAAAGGAAGCTCCCATGCAGTTTTGTCCCGCAAGGAGACCCTGCAGAGATAGACAGAGAAGGAAAGTGATAGATAAACAGAGAGAGAGAAAGAGAGAGAAGTTCAGAGTCATAAGTTAATGGGTTCCTCATCTTCTTCAAATTCCTGGGGTTGCAACCCAGCATTAACTGAAACAGCTTTGGCTGGGACTGCATTGGGAGCTCAGTTAGTCCTGTCTCTGAGAGCTGGGATAAACCACAGTTTGTGATACAAAATATATTACCCAGTGACTTACACTCATTTAACATATAATCATTTAGTTTGCAATGTAAACATTAATAAAATAATTATGCCTCTATAATATTACACTTATACTATATCTTATCATACTGTATATACAGTACAGTGGCTGTAAAATGTATTCACCCCCTTGGAAGCTTTGTTATACAACATTGAATAATGATGTATTTAATTTTTTTTGATACTGATCAACAGAAAATAACTCTTCATTTCAAAATGAAAACAGATCTAAATTAATTACAAATATCCATCCATCCATTTTCTAACTTGCTTATCCTGGTAAGTGTCATGGAGCAGCTGGAGCTCATCCTAGCACAAGACAGGAAGAATCTCTGGACAGGGTGTTAGTCCAACACAGAAAGAACACACACACACACCCACACACACACACACACACTAGTACCAATTTAGCAACGCCAAATAACCTAACCTTCACATAATACATAATATACATGTTACTGACAATGTGTGACCATGAGCAAGTCACTTGACCTACCTGGGCTGCAATTGGAAAACCAAATGAAATGTAACCAATTGTATCATAAATGTTGTAAGTTGCCTTGGAGTTAAATAAGTATTCACCCCTTCAAGTCAGTATTTAGTAGATGCAGTTGCACCTTTCATGGCCATGACAGCCTTGACTCTGTGTGATAGGTTGCGAACAGCTTTGAAACATGTAGATTCTACAAATTTCCATATTCTTCATTGCAAAACTATTCAAGCTCTGTCAGGCTTCATGGGGATTGTGATTGAACAGCCTTTTTCAAGACCAGCCTCAAATCCTCAGTTGGATTGAGATCTGAATTCTGACTTGGCCCTGACATTAACATTATTGTGTTTAAGCCATTTCTGTGTAGCATTGGCTTTATGCTTGGGGTCTGTGTCTACCAGGGCATGCTGCAGAAAAGTAGCCTCACACCATAATGCCGCTACTACAATTACTTTGTGGTGAAGATGATGTGTTTTTGATAATATATAGTGTTTGGCTATCACCAAACATGGTGTTTAGTCTGATGGGCAAAAAGCTCAATTTTGGTCTCATACCACCACAGAACCTTCTAGCTGGCTTCAGACGCTCCCATATACTGTTTGGCAAACTCTAGCCGAGATGTGTATTTTTTACTGTGACTTTCTCTTTGCCACTCTTCATTTTCCTCTCGCTCCATTCTTATCCACTATAGCTTGTAACTCCTTCAGAGTAATTATAGTCTCTTGGTGGCCACCCTCGCTAGTCACCCTTTTGCAGATTTACAACTGTGCTGTACTCTTTCCATTTCTTAATGACTGATCCAATTGGAATCCAAGTGATGTTCAGTAACTTTGACATTTTCTTGCCCTGGTGATCTACCGGATTAGGTGCATTTATGTTACAATCAATGGAAACTCCTTGATTATAGACAGGTGATCTCCATTGAACTAATTGTGTGACGTCTAAAACTAATCGGTTGCTCCATTGATGATTGGGGTGTGTCATGATAAAGAGGGTGAATACATATACAATCAGATATTTTATGTTATATATTTGTAATTATTTAGATCATTTTACATATATCTGCTTTCAGTTTTTTTATTTTATTAAAATCAAACAACATTCCATACAAGCCAGTCAAGTTTAACAAAACTAGGTTTGAAACAAATCAACCCCCACCCATGAGAAAGACAGCAAGGCCAGCAGAGTAAAACTTTAAGCTAGTAAAAATAAGTAAATACATAAATTAATAAATGAATAAAAAGTAAAAAAAGAGGGAAGAGAATCTGCTTCCTCAATTAAAATGCTTACTCTAAAATGTTGATTAGTTTCTGCCAGGTTTTGAAAAAGTTTTGAACAGATTCTCTAAGAATTAGATTTTTTCCAATTTCAAATAGTATATAACATCAGTTACCCACTGTCTTAAAATAGGTGAGTTAAGATTCTTCCAGTTGAGCAAGATAAGGCTATGTGCCAATAGTGTAGTAAAGGCAATTACAGCTTGTTTGTCGTTCTCTACTTTAAGCCCATCTGGAAGTACACCAAACACAGCTGTTAGTGGATTAGGAGGGGTTGTGACTCCAAGGCTGACTGAAAGGCATTTAAAGATTTTGGTCCAAAATGATGTTAATTTGGTGCAGGCCCAAAACATGTGACCCAATGAGGCCGGAACTTGATTGCAACGTTGGACTGCAAGTTGCATCTTGCACTGGAAACATTTTGGACAATTTTAAACGATACAGATGTGCTCAATATATAATTTTATGTTGAATAATTATATGCTTTGCGCATCTAGAGCTCGAGTGAATTTTGTGCATTGCTACCTTCCACTCCTTGAGAGATCCTTTTCCCACTGTACTCTGGGAACTTTGAAAGGGAGGGACTGTAAAATGGTTTTATATATTATGGAGATGCTGTCTGAGTCCTCAAGACTGATCAATATTTTTTCCGGAATAGAGGTAGGTGGGAGGTGAGCAAAGTTGGGCAGGAATGTTTAACAAAGTTTCTAATTTGAAGATAGTGAAAGAAATGTGTTGCTGGAAAGTTACATTTGGAGTGCAATTGTTCGTAGGATGCAAAGACGTTGTCTATGTAAAGATCTCTAAGTGATTTAATCCTGAATGTTTTCCAGACATTAAAAACTGCGTACATTTCAGAGGGTGGAAAAAGGTGGTTCTTGTGCAGAGGTGCCACAGATAAAAGCTTCTCTACCTTAAAATACTTCAACATTGGTTCCATATTCTGAGTGAATGAAGCACAATTGGGTTGTTAGTATATTAGCGATGACTTGTACTTATTGGGGTACAAAGCAAAGAATATAAAGAAGTACTGCAGGATTTAATTTCTATTGCAAACCAAGCCTGTGTATGTTCATCTATTTGAGTCAATGTCCAGGTTTTTATAGCTTGTATATTTGCCGCCCAGTAATAAAATTGAAAGTTAGGTAAAGCCATGCCACCTTCTGCCTTAGGTCTTTGTAGGGTCGCCCTTTGAGTATGTGGATGTTTTGAATTCCAAATAAATTGAATTATGGTTGAATTTAATTTCTTAAAATACAATTTATTGATGTATATTGGAATATTTTTAAATAGAAAAAGAAGCTTAGGAAGAATATTCATCTTGACAATGTTAATTCTTCCAGCTAAAGTGAGATGAAGGATATACTATCTATATACAAATCTTGCTTAATTTTTTCCATACAGATGGCAAAATCTTGTTGATAAAGAGTTTTATGTTTACTTGTGATGTTTACCCCTAGGTATTTAAACTGATCTGCGATGATAAAAATGAAGGTGTCCAGTCTAATATTGTTTGCTTAAGAATTCACTGGAAGTGCACACTTTTATTGAAATTAATTCTGAGACCAGACATCTTTAGAAATTCTGTTATTTCTGTTAAGACTGCAGGCACAGTATTTTGTGGATCTGATATATATAGTACCATATCATCTGTATATAGAGAAATTTTCTGTTCAAGTCCTTCTCTGATAATCCCCTTCATCTCATAAGCATTTCAATAGTGAACTGCCAGAGGCTCAATAGCAATTGCAAAAAGCAGTGGTGACAAGGGGCATCCTTATCTAGTACCACGTTCTAGTTTAAAGTAGTCAAAATTAATGTTTTTAATACAAACTGAAGCTTCTGTACTGGTATACAGTAGTTTGATCCATGCACAAATGTTCGGGCCAAACCCAAATTTCTCCAATGTAGTGAAAAGGTAGTTAGGGTTTTCTGCATCCAACGATAATAATATCTTCAGGGTGTTAGACTTTGTGGGTGAATATATTGCATTAAACAGGCGTTGAAGATTGGAAGCTACATGTCTGCCTTTAAAAAATCCAGTTTGGTCTTGTGATATTAACGAAGGAAGCACTTTCTCAATCCTTCTAGCTAGGACTTTGGAGAGTATCTAGGCATCATTATTCAGAAGTGAAATTGGTCTGTATGATGCATATTGTAATAAGTCTTTGTTTTGCTTAGGAAAGAAGGTAATTAATGCTTGGTGAAAAGTTTGGGGTAAAATTTTATTGTCTCTAGCTTCTGGAAATGTTGCTAATAAAAGGGGAGCTAGCTTAATTGAGAATTTTTTATAAAATTCGGCAGGGTAACAATCTGGGCCTGATGATTTCCCACTCTGAAGTGAGTTTATAGCATCTAGTAATTCTGATAGTGCCAGGGGTTTATCCAATTCAGCTGCACTGAGAGTATCTAGTTGTGGTATCTGTAATGCATCCAGAAATGCATTATATTGTGTCTTGACTTCTTTAAACTCAGTAGAATATAAGGACTGATACTAGTCTCTAAATGTATGCATTATATTTTTATGGTCAATGATTTTGTCTCCATCTGTGTTGGTGATTGCTGGGATTGCATTGTGAACTACCTGCTTGTGCGGGGGTTTCCTCTGGGCGCTCCGGTTTCCTCCCACAGTCCAAAGACATGCAGGTTAGGTGGATTGGCGATTCTAACTTGGCCCTAGTGTGTGTTTGGTGTGTGGGTGTGTTTGTGTGTCCCCTGCGGTGGGTTGGCACCCTGCCCGGGATTGGTTCCTGCCTTGTGCCCTGTGTTGGCTGGGATTGGCTCCAGAAGACCCCTGTGACCCTGTGTTCGGATTCAGCGGGTTGGAAAATGGATGGATTGATGGACCACCTGCTTGTGGATTTGTTGAGCTAAGATCTTACTAGCTTTCTCTCCATGTTCATAATAATGATGTTTTGATTTAAAAGTGAGTTTTTCTGTTTCTTTAGTTGTCAAGAGGTTGAGTTCTGAATGAGAACCTGTCTTTTCCTATGAAGTGCCTTGTTTAGACACCTGGCATGTTCTTTATCTATTCTAGTAATTTCACTGATTAGCTCTGATACCTTCTTGGTTTCCAATTTACTTCTGTGGGAAAGATATGAAATAATATGTCCCCTTAATAAAGTCTTCAGAGTTTCCCAGAGATATTCCTGCAGAAACCTCTGAGGATATATTTGTCTCTAAAAAATCGATTTGCTTGGATATAAATTCTGTACAGTTCTCATCTTCTAATAAAAGTGGGTTAAGATGCCAGCTGCAAGATGAGTAAGTGATTTTAGCTCCATGATCAAACAGACATGGTTGGAGATAACAATAGGTCATACTTACAAGATTTAATTGTAGGCAAGAAATTGTTATCTCTCTATTATAAAAAAAAAATCCTGGAAAGCAAAAGCAAGGCTATGATACTGTACGTGATCTTCTCGGAAGACATTTAATAGATCCGTGAGACAAAAGAGACTTGCCACGGTGCATCTTGCAGGGACCGTAAAACAAGAGACATTGTGCCAAGAGATTGACCCAGGACCATCTTGCGATGACGTAGAAAATTAGATTCTTGCAAGACACACCCTACTTACAATCTATCAAATAAGACAACGGGGCAGCAAAACATTCAGTCTTGTGAAGGATTTGAGCACATACAGATCCAGGGTCTCAGCGCATATAAAGCGTATAAGGACAATACATTATAAATGAAACATCGACAAATAAGCAAAGAAGAAAGCAGCGTGGAGAAAAGAGACTCAAAAGTGTTGAAAAGAAAAAGGAAAAAATAATCTAGGTGCAAATTCAGAAAATAAGGCAAGTAATTATCAGCCTATAACAAGTGGAATTGAAACAAAGCACGTCCAATCGGGCTCAGAATTAAAAGACAAAGTAAAAGACAAAGTAGAACTTCATAAAGACGTTCACAAACGTTGGCGTTATACACATGCAGAGCAGATTATGAAAGCAGTGCAATTCAAAAGGCTCCATATAAAAAAAAAATGTATGCAAGATTCAAATGTGGAGAAAGTTAAAGAATATGAAAGTAGGAAAATTAGAAAGTATAAAAAAAGAAAGTAAAGATCGCAGTAGCGCAAACAAACAGAAATTAATACTCGAAAAAGGGAAAATAATTACCACGGACCAGGTGTCATTGAAAAAAAAGCAGGACAAAGCGAGGTCAGATATAAAAGACAGAGTAGAAAACAAAGTAAAACGTGATAAAGAGGTTACAAAACAAAAGGGCCAAACACATGCAGAGCAGGTTAGAGATAATTCAGGATAGGTTTCTCTGTTTGGAATTTCAGCACAGACAAAGCGAACTACACCATCATCAGTTAATAATTTTTTTTGCAAAGTAACCAATAAATGCATGTGAGGTAAAACACATTTTTGAAATTCTCTGACTTAAATTTCAAAGCCTTACAATATTTACATACTTCTGACATATCACCTATGTCCATATATTCGATCTCTATTCGCCTTTTAGTTATTTCTCCGAGTAATAATTTCTCTTTTTTTGCGCTAATGCGATGTTTGCTTTTTTTTTTTTTTTTTGACACTTCCGTTTTTTTCTGCTTTCATATTCTGTATCTTGCTCTGCATGTGTTTCGCGCCTATGTTTTTTTGGGGTCTTTTGAATTCCAGTTTTCATTATCTCTAACCTGACAAAGTCATTAAACACAAGTCTCACTGACCTCATTTAAAAGATTCAGCATATTTGGACTCGAAAGATTCCAAATATTGTTTTTACAGAAGTTCTGAAATAAAAGTGAAACTAATGAAATAGCAACAATTCAAAGAAAAAAAAATCTTAAAATTGTGTTCAGAAAACCAAACACTGGGGTTGGAGAGCGAAGCGAGCAGGGGGCGAAGCCCCCTAGTCTGTAAAGAAATAATCAATTCTTGAGTAAGTGATACATTGGTGAGTAGAAGGAATATGCTCTTGAGTTTGGGTTTAGAAATCTCTAGGGGTCTGATAAGTTGTGATCAGTTACAAACTGTGTAATTGTTTTTGCAGTGTTAGATGTCATCACCCCTGTGGCAGGATCTATGGATTTAAAACACAATTAAAGTCCCCAGCCATGGGGCACTTTTTCAACTGATCAATTTCAAAACAGCCAAATTAAATCCACTGTGATTCAATACTGTATAACAATAAAATGTTAAAACTTCCAAAGGGGTGAATACTTTTTTAGGCACTGTACAGTATATAGCTCATTTATCAGCACATTGATAAATTAATAAGACAACAGAAAGCTGAGAACTTGAAAATAATACATTTCATTCAGTTGTGCTATTTAATTAGAACTCATATTTTTCATATTATCCTTGCTTGTGTGGATTGGATATCATTCAGATAGATAATCAAAAAAATATCAGAAATATTGAATTATTTGATAAAGAATAAAATGAAGTATTTTAAACCTATCACATTTTAAAATTTGTGATTTAATAGCAGTAACATGTTAAAATATTCATCAAAACTTAATAATAAGAGATAGTTTATAATAGTTAAATTTGCTTGACATGGAACTTGTTTTTTGCTGATTCACGCTCTACTTTACTTAAGATAGGGAAGTAGGAGCACCAACTATTATTATTACACCTGATGCCAGAAACGCTAAGGCCAGCCTTCCTCATCTTCCATGACAGGATGAGATGTTCCATTACCCTGGGAGATCTTGGATTAAAGCAGATGCTATTTTTCCTAATTATCAGGATCTAGTTAAGGCCATTTAGATAACTGACAAACATGCCCCTGTGCAGCTCCAAATAATAATTTAGAAGAAACCCAGGGCCAGATTTATGATAAAATGGAGTGATTAATTCAAGTGTCTGGCATGGGAGTTTCCCACAAGGAACTGGGGACTGTTGCTGGGGGAATGAAAGTCTGTTTTGCTCTGTCCAGCCTGTACCACTTCCTCCCTCACAAGGAAAATAAGATTAGAAAATAAATTGACATATGAACCTTAAAGATTAAGTAGATCTGAACCTTAAAGATTAAATATTAAGTAAAAATTAAAAATATTTGAAAGTTTAATACTGAAATTGTGGTCAGATTAAATTTGTAAGACTTCTTATTTAAAAAAAAAGTTGATATCAGTTAATCTAGGCAACAAGTCTGCTATATCCATAGTAATGAACAACTGTAAATTGGATCCAAAGGCAAAAGGTAATTTGGGCAAAGGATTAGCTGGCATAGTATGCACCCACAGATCTCTGAAAGAGAAAGTGATGTGAGTTTAAGTGTTTTGGTATATTTGAAGTTTATCAAGTGTGTGGGCCTCTGTATGCAGTTAGACAAGACAAGCCTATTTATTTACAGTAGTTTAGTCTCTATAATCATTCTTACACCTATCATTTTTTGGTGATTAGAATAAAATAATATAATCAATCTAAAGTTAAAAGAACTATTGACATCTGTCTTGAACTCCATTTGCTAATCTTCCAAGGAGTGAGAATCTTTGCAAATTCACAATGTCAGGTACATTGGCGACCAGAGCAAACATATAGCACCAGTTTTCCCACATGTAAAGTAATATACTGGACTACAATGCAGCACACCACCTTATCATGTGCAGTTGGGATGCAGACCTATATAAGAAGACAAGATAGGAGCCATAGTTGTAGCTGAATGAATCACAAAATTTCTTGAACAATGTCCTCTGGACAGACAAATGTAGCTGTAAGAGCATTATGCACAAAGGCATCATTGGCAAAATCCACATACACTGTAGCACCACAAGTACCTCATACTAGCCATCAGTTGCATTGGTATTGGTAAATAATGATTTGGTCTTCTTTTGTAGTCAAAGGACCTGGATGCCTTATGGTCACTCAGTACACCATGAACAATAATAGTTGTAGTGTATTTTATTTTTATTCTGGAGTAAGATTAAAATTGGATCGTGTAGCAAATAACTGACCATAAGCAGAGCAGAAAATTTACAACTGAGTGGTGGAAAAAGATATTGGAATTGCCAGGGCAAAGTCTAGACCTCAACCTCATTGAGATGATGTGGTTGGACCCCATGAGAGCTATACATAAATGAAAGCCTTAAAACATTAATTCACTGACAGTGATATAATAAGCAGTAGGTCATAATACCTCCATATGATGGAAGAAACTGAAAAATTCACACATAAAAATTACTTAAAGTTATTGCAGCAAAGAGTGATTCTACAAGCTAATGAATTCATGGTTGCATCTATATTTTGGGTTGTTTTTTGTTTAATAAATGGCAACAAAGTAAACTCTGTTAGATGTTGTTTGTCACTTGATGTTAGACTTCTCCAGTTTCTGAACTTTGTGAGAGTTAGACAATTGTTAAATATATCTGATATACTAAAATTGAAGGAGTGCATGCTCACTTTTTCACATGACTGTATGTCGCTATTGACAGGACAATTGCATTAACTAATGAATTTTCTGTGGTCAATGCACAACCTTTGGACACAGCATCTTACAGTATGTCTCTCTTTTTTACCATATTCTTTACTTTAGTGTTCCTAGGGACAGCAAACAGATTCCCATACCTTTTCATTTTATTTTGTTTTGTATTTTGGTTTTTGTTTTACTCATTTTCTCACAGTGTAGATAATTGCATTATGTTTTCTAATGTTTGATTAAAGTGTTTATCTACAAACACAAAGAAGAGCCTTATGTCTGTCATCTGCATTTAGTGCAGGTGAAAAAATGTATCTATATTATCAGACATATTGTGGTCTGCAAGGTGCTGTACTTTAAATTTAATAAATTGTTTAAGTCTATTAATTGCTGAACATCCTCAGAAGAGACTAAATCTAAATGCTTCAAATGCAAGTATCAATAAATTGTTCTCTGAACAACAGAGGTTGAGATTTACTACAGCAGGCGGTAAGGATGTTGCCATTTTTAAAGAAACAAAGCTACTGGGGCATGAGACAGGATGAGGCATGGGTGGTATATGTTGGTATTGTATAAAGCAACATTTGAATTTGCACAGGTCACGGTAAATTTACAATTGTCTCACATGGCCACATGCTGACATTGCTATGTATCAGTCTTGAACCATGTTTGATTTGTTTAAAAGATAATCTGTAACGCTTTCTTCAATATTTCCCACAATGTGTGTATCTATACATTCAGTATTGGGCTGCCAAGGAAACATTTAACTAATGAGCAAGGTCAAAATGGATTTTCTATTTTTTTCAGGTATTTCAGAGGTATACTTTGCTCTTGTAATTAAAACAATAAAATAGGTTAGTTTAGAGGGAAGGATAATGTTATTACCAGTATCGCGTAGAAAAGTCCTTGCACAAAAAGAATGGCCATACGTTTGTAGCTTATTTCATAAAATACATTTCTACAAAGGAATACATCTTTTGAAAATCCTACATCAATTAATTATATTACTTTCAAACAGTGGCAGCTCATGTATAGGCACTGTGGAACTGTAGCACCCCCTATTTCCACTTGATATTGTCGATAACATTTAATATAATGAGTCCTTTTATCTTTAATTCTTTCTTTATACTTGTACAATATACTGTATAATCCTTAAGCTTAATGTCAGTAGCCATCCCCCAGTTTATGAAAAAGATACAAAAATCTTTGTATAGAACTGTGCGCTTCACAGTTCCAGCGGCGTGGTGTTTGGCTGTTGTACGCATGCGCACATAGGAAGCTGCACGCGAGGCTGTGAGGGAGAGAGAGCACTGTCGCTCCCGCAGTGCCGACCCTGGTGTGCTGGTGGAAGGTAGTGTTTTTTTTTTACTCCGCGTGTGTTGTGCTTAAAAACTGTGTACCATATTCTTGAATGTGATAAAGTGTAGAATTAGATTATTATCCTGCTTCCAGCTATTCTATTTGATTCTTTTTTTTTTTTCGGTTTCTGAATAAATTTTCTTTTTATACATGTTTGTTTCCTTTTACACAATTTTAAAACAAAGGCTAAAAATTTTCTGGAGCAGCACCCCCACTAATTTTAGCTACGAGTCGCCACTGCTTTCTAAATATGGTTTATAATTGTCAAGCCATTCAAAGTGAAATTCTTCAAAACAATATCACAGCATTTAAAAAGTTTAAAAAGTTTGCATGCAATGAGTTGGACATAATCCATAAAATTCTATAATTGTCTTATTCTACGAGAAAAATGAAATTAAAATCCATTCAAAACAGAAAAAGGTAAAAAAACATGGCATAGGATTTAGGAAATGCAGCTCCCCTATGGATGTACAGTTATGCTCGCAACTGCTTCCATGTTGATGGTTATAGGAAACAAAATTATTTAAAAAAATTATTGAACATCAAAAAATCCTGATAGAATATAATGTGAAGTGTCCTGACAACCTGTAATATATGGGGCTGAACTCCTTGACTAGCTCCACTTCTTATGTACTGACTGCATCTGAATTTGCTCATCTTATTTTCTTGTCAAGTTTTATTTTATAGCACAGCTCATTACATAAACACACATCTTAGTATGCACTCTGGTATTGTGACTTGCAGCCTATGTGGAAGCACTTGCCATTTTGATTTTTGAATATTTAAAATTTGATTAGTTCTTATATATTTTTGTTTGCTGTATTGGATGTTGCCCTTGTTTTGTTTTGTGCCCAAGAGCTGTTTATTGCCAGGCAGATTGCCAGGTCCAAGGCTGCAGGGCATCATGATAAAGCTAAACAACCAGGAGGTGCGTGGGGTGAGACGCATGCAATCTGCAGATTTGACTGAGTCATATGGCCAATAGCAGAGACATGAGCTAAAATATAAGTAGAAATAAAGTAACTCCTTGTTATTTTTGAGACAAGAGCATACTTAGAGGCAGACAGAAGGTCAAGACCACAGGCAGGCACAACTGACAGAAATCAAAAAATGCAAGGTATTGGCAAAACATACTTGACTAGAGGAAAATAGCCCAAACCCAGAAGATCCAACAGTCAACAATATCAGAAAGGACCTTTACAGAAGCTAGTACTTCAAAAAGCTATCTGAATACACTTCAAAGGAAAAAATGAACACAAATTTGAAATGTGAAATAAAAGCTGTCTGCAGAGTTACCAGGCACAACCAGAAACAGTTTCAGATTTAAAAGATGTTTTCACAATAAAGGGTGAAAGAGTAGAGATAGTCACATAGGATCACAAAAGATTCTTTATTTGCTTGTTGCATGTAATGTAATTTAAATTGCTATCTAACATGCTTTCTAAGAGTAAATGTATGCATGAAAAGGATTATTATTTTGATCATTTTGGAAAAGTTCAAGGACAGATCATTAAAAAAGTAATGAGAATAGGCCAGAGTTGTTTGTTAATTATAATTCATGCAATGCAGGCACTTCCAGACTTGGTCCTGTGGTCTGCTTATAGTCAGTAGTTTTTGTTCCATCATCAATCATTATAAATTAGTTATTATAGGTAACATCTTCTCTTGTCTTGATTATTCATGCTTCTGTTTTCTTACTTCAAGATTTGATAACCTAAGCAGAAATTGCAATGCAAGTATTGCTTAAAGTTTTAATTAACATAGCAAAGAAATGATGTGTGTGTTTTAGTCACATGAATTAGAGACGATTAGCTCATGCTAAGATTATGATTTTATTTCTTTAAAGATTTGGATCCATATTTTTTATCATAGTTGCTGACTGCATTGAGCATGGGAATGGTGCTATATAAATAAAATGCATTGTAATTATTATTATAATAATTATTATTAGATCTGTAAGCCAGCAGTGCTGCTACACAACCTTGCTGTCCTTCATAAGAAATTTTAGAATGAATGAAGGAGCAAAATATTAATACAATTTTTTAAATTAAAAGAATTGCCCTGTGTGTTAAAAAATGCTCTGCATTCTTTAATTTTGTGTAAATATTAATCATGTACTGTCAACAACTGTAGACTCATTTTTCTGACTCTACAGAATGATTAAAATGAAATGATCAAGAGAAAGGCATTCATTATGGACAGGAATTGGACACTGATTAGTAAATGATTGTAATGATTGGCTGTCAGTACAGGACTAAGCTAATGAATCACTGGCCTAGTGTTCAAAGTGATACTGAGTTCAGATCTGAAGGTACTATTTTTAATCACTTCTATGTAACTGCAGTTCTTTGTTCGTAAAAATTTGGGTTTCTGCCTCCACACTGAATAACTTACTTTAAAGTAACAGATGATAATCACCTAACTTTTTTTCTATATACCCCAATTTAAAAAAAAAAAAAAAAAAAAATAGCTTCTTTTCACAGCTCACACTTCTGTTCCTAGAATATGCACGGAAGCTTCTATACACACTTACAGTGTTTTATGATCAAAATGTTGCAAGCCTACTTAAAGATTCCAAAAAACCATAAAACTAATGTAGCTAGAGAGCACTACCTGTCAATATCTGAGAAGAGTCATTGGTCTGTAAATTGAAATGGTGGCTTAAGACCCATTATTTTAGCATAAAATAAACTAAGAGTGTTTAAAATTGCTATTGTATGCTAGTCTTTAGTTAAATGTAGCAGTTATTTTGCATGGCTATTACTAACTCTTTTTATATTTTCTTTTTGGTGTCCATGGTGGAACTTGATCTACTGTGGAGTGAAGGCATTGTCACATAACAGGGAGCTGCTCTTAAAGGTATTTTCTCAAAAATACACAAAGTGTGCTTTCTGCAAGTTTTGAATTTTAAGGATTCAGATTATCCTCTTTCTATGCATACTCCATTTTTTGGCTATATTATTTTTTGTATTTAGAACAATAACATTTGTTTTTTTTGTGGGTTCAACCATTTCGGTGAACTGTTGTTATGTAGCAATGTCCTAGTGATAGGGGAAGTAGCACCTGAAGTTACATAATGTAACTTCATTACTGTGACCATGTAAGAGTCTACATAGTGGACAGCAGTTTATCCAAAATTATGGATTACACTCAAAATTAACTTTGGTACTTTCCAAAAGTCATTTGAAAAGACTATTATTTCGACTACAAATGTTATCTCCCATTTTGGTTTTGATGAATTCATTGATACTTGTGGTTCAAGTATAGAGCAGCAGCGAGCAGAAGGACAGAGAAATGGCATCTCACACATGCATGTAGCTTTTTACAAGCACCAGAAAAAAATACCCAAAAACTAACCAAATCCTCAGCTAAATTCAAGTGAAGTAAAGCCAACATTCGACAATGAGAAGTAACCAACAGTGTAAAGTCGAAGTTGATCGTCCAGCAGGTGGTGAAAGGTTAAATCCGACAGTCTTCTAGTGATTCACCTTAACGCAGAAAGCACTGAAGCTACTACAGAAAGGGAGAAGATTAACTCAGCTCTGAACGTAAGTTGTATCTGTTCTCTGCCTATCAAAGGTACTTTCATATGTTGTGTGTCCTGCAGCATGTACAATTCAGGTTTTCCTGCCAACAGTACATGCGAATTGAAGGACCACTTTAGGAACTGCAATTAGGCAAGCTGAAAATTTGATCAACTCAGTTTGTTTAGACAATTCAGCTACTTCTGATTCGGCGTATGTCTCTCCAGGTCCCACTGTAGTCAGTGCACAGCTGAAATCAGAAGCACTAATTCAGCTACAGGGTGAGTGGGTAGCAGTGAGATGGGTGTCTAAGAAGCCAAAATTTAGTCCCTTTGCACCCAGATCACCAATTCGGACACTCAGCACTCTGCAGCGCAACTGTGGATCCTGAGAACAATAAATCTATACTAATAAAAGGAAAAGCCCTCACTGACTGACTGACTGACTGACTGACTCATCACTAATTCTCCAACTTCCCGTGTAGGTAGAAGTCTGAAATTTGGCAGGCTCATTCCTTACAGCTTACTTACAAAAGTTAGGCAGGTTTTATTTCGAAATTCTACGCGTAATGGTCATAACTGGAACCTGTTTGACTGACTCACTCATCACTAATTCTCCAACTTCCCGTGTAGGTAGAAGGCTGAAATTTGGCAGGCTCATTCCTTACAGCTTACTTACAAAAGTTAGGCAGGTTTCATTTCGAAATTCTACGTGTAATGGTCATAACTGGAACCTGTTTTTTGTCCATATACTCTAATGGAGGAGGCGGGAACGAAGGTAAATGACGTTAATTGTTGGCTGTCTTTTAATACTGTGTACTTATTGAGTGTCTTTTAATACTGTGTAAGCATACATATTAACACATGTGCAATTAAACGTGTGCATTTACGGGGTGATTTCTCAGGCTTAAAAGCTCGCCTTTTATTAAAAAGGTAAATGCAAACTCTTTTCATTCTGAAGGGCACAAACCACGTTAGATTTCAGCCGTTAAACGCGCAAAAATGTCAGTACACCAGATAAATAAGCGCAACATATTATCAGTTGTATTGTAT